>NC_089765.1:34839409-34861909 GCF_040412425.1 Macrobrachium rosenbergii
CCTTTCCAAAGTATACTTTTTCCTCATGCCCTTCGACCGCATTCCAAGTGTTCGCTCCACCGTTGGCCTGCCTCGAGCCCACACGCCATTGCTTGGAGTTTCGAGGAGTCCCCATTGCCTTGCCCCTTTACGGAAGCCCTTGCATCTCACCACATGGAAGAAACTTGCCCTCGGAAATCGCAAGTCATCCATGGACCGCCTTCTACGCACCCTCGGAAAATCTGCTACGGTAAAGTGCCCTTGGAAGAGCCCCATTTCAGTCACGCTTTTGTCTCGTAACATTTGCTTAAATAGAAAGCCAGAAATCACTCTTGTCTAATGTCCGTGCGCCTCCTTTTTCACCCTCAGTGCAGCTTCGAATTCATTATTCTTTTGTCTATTTTCATTACTGGCGTATAATGTGCATATCTCTCATTTCAGAGGGACCCTATTTCGTGGAAGCTTCTCGACTGTGTTTGGAATCCCCAGTTTCATTCAATCCCGTAGGAATCCCTTCAGGATCAGTAAACCTACTTGAGTTCCTCTTTCTTTCCCGTACTGATGTCATTTATGTAAATACACTCCTTTAAATTTGCCCACGTGTTTTACGTAATATTTCCCTCAGTAACAAGAGCCCTATGCTCATATGAAATTCTCCTTTGTTTTCTCTTTTTTTTACGTTTTCCTGACCCACGAAGTCAGAATCACAAGGCTAAATTACCTTAAATTGTTGCTACCTGTCTCACGGAGAATATCTCAAACAAAAACCACGGAAAAACGTAAAAATGGCAACCTGGCCATAGATCTCGTTTTGCAGTTGCAGTTCCCCTAGTGTTGCTTTATTGCATTTGCAACGTGCCAGATCAGCTATTAGCAAAGCTAAGCTGGGTACGAGACAATTACAAACCTTTTGTGTAAAACCAGAACACAGATCCAGAAAATTCCACGTAAGTAATGTGTTTATCTTAGCAAAACCTTTTTATAATCGTGACTGTTCCTAGGAATTAGAAATAGGGACGCATGTATTCACTGAGAGAAAAGAACCGCCGTATTAGATTCGTTAATGCATGCCTTTCAGGATAGGTAGTTAGGAAATAACCAGTGCTAACCATCCTTTGCTTCGAGGAATAGTGCGAAAGAAATTCCTCTGTGATAAATTTTACTTCGCATTTCGAATTAGCGAACTGTTATTTAGGCGCGAATAAAATTCCCACGTGGGACACGACGAAGTCAGCTTGCATTGCTGAAAATTCTCTCAGTGTAGTTAGAATTCGAGTTAGGTGTTAGGAAAGCGAAATTTAAACTCCGCTTATAGGGAAAATTACTAGGCCGTTTTACTGTTATCCTCCCAGACGACTGGGAAATTCCCGAATCCCAGACGGTATATAAATATACGGGTTCATTCACCCAGAATCTAAAAATACCTCCGGTGTTGGCCAAACGACCTGCAACCCCCCCCGCCCAGGCCAGTGTGTAGCATTTTTTTTTTTTTCCCATTCATTTCCCAGCAAACATTTTTCTTTGGGTTTCCCGTTAGTAATTTCTAAGTCCTAAGGGACGAATCGTAATTCCAAGTCCTAAGTGACTCCTAAAATTCTACGTCGCACGTGGCGAGAATTCCTCCAAATTCCACAAATTCCAAGTCCTAAGTGACTCCTCGCACGTAGCGAGAATTCATCAACCAAAATTCCCAGTCCTCAAGGACTCCTAAAATTCTACGTCGCACGTGGCGAGAATTTCTCCAAATTCCAGTCCTCAGAGACTCCTAAAATTCTACGTCGCACGTGGCAAGAATTTCTCCAAATTCCAGTCCTCAGAGACTCCTACCAAAATTCTACGTCGCACGTGGCGAGAATTTCTCCAAATTCCAGTCCTCAGAGACTCCTAAAATTCTACGTCGCACGTGGCGAGAATTTCTCCAAATTCCAGTCCTCAGAGACTCATACTAAAATTCTACGTCGCACGTGGCGAGAATTTCTCCAAATTCCAGTCCTCAGAGACTCATACTAAAATTCTACGTCGCACGTGGCGAGAATTTCTCCAAATTCCAGTCCTCAGAGACTCATAAAAATTCTCGTCGCACGTGGCGAGAATTTCTCCAAATTCCAGTCCTCAGAGACTCATACTAAAATTCTACACGCCGCACGTGGCGAGAATTTCTCATTCCTGCGGGAACCCAAAATTAAGTCCTTTTGAGACATTATATAGTGTAGAGTTCACACACATCTAAGCCCTTACGGGACTGATCAGTTTAGTTCGTTAGGACAACTCCTTAGCTTCACGCTACAGCCGGTCAAGTCCAAGCGTGACAAAATCCAAGTACGTCTTCTGAGACACATATTAAAATTCGTTCGCCAAGAACAACCACGTCTTTCCAAGACATATCAAATTTTAACAAAAGTCTCCTCAGACTTACTAATCAACTGTCTTATTCGGACAGATCCATTCTCCTGCAGTCTGAACAATTGAGTGTTTCAGATTCCTGCAATTGAGTCTTTTCAGACAACCTGAGTCTTTTCAGACATATCATATAACCCATTATTTCAAGATGGCTAATGCCAGAGCCCAACAAAACGAGGATTTCAAATTCTACATGTCCGCTGGGAAGGACATGGGACTATCGGGCAAGATCTGAGAGCATGGGTTCAAGAGCGAGTGGACGATGCCAAGGCGGTGAGAGCAAGAGAACGAGGAGAAGGAGAGAGAACGGCAGGAGAGAGAGAGAAAAGGATTGCCCAAGAAAGGAGAGGAAAAGAACGTGAGAGAGAGAGAGAGGAAAGAATTGCCCAAGAGCAACGAGAGGAAAAGAACGTGAGGAGAGAGAGAGAGAAAGAAATGCCCAAGAGAAAAGAGGAGGAACTAGAATGGGAAGATCGAGAGAGAGAGCGCCCACATGAGCTCCAGATGCTAGAACGACAGCACGCCACCCCCGCCCCCTGCAGCGGGAATGAGTGCCCTCAGCCAAGCTCACTGTTCATGCCAAAATGGACCGAGTCCGAACCTGAAGTATGGCTTGAAAGGGCCGAACGAGTCCTGGAGTGCTGCGCCTCTCCCCGCGGAACTCTCCCTTGTTCTCACTAAATTCCTGGGTGAAAGGCCCTCGTTGCCTACCACGCCCTTTCAGCAGAAGATAGGGGAAACTGGGAAGCCGTGCGCCAAGCAGTTACGAAGGCGTACGAGATTACCCCGAGCGGTGGAGGAGACGTTGGAGAGAGCAGCCAAGAGAAGCAGGCCAGACCTGGTCCGATTGGGCGTACCATTCGAGAGCGGACAGTTGACAAAATGGCTCGATTCCGAAGGAGCCACAACACCGCCGAGGTACTCGAGCGGTTTAAATTCGAGCATTTCCTGCGCTACGCCCTCCTGCCCTCACCACTCATATAGTGGAAAAAGCCCCAGCAACACTCACCGAGTGTTGCCGAATAGCAGATATGTGGGAAACTCACCACCCTCAAGAAGGATCCATGGGGCGGAAGATAAATCCCCATCCCTCCTCGGAGGTTCAAATTCCCACAAAAATGGGAACTCAGCAAGCCCCTAACTTGCCATTATTGCAAGAAAACGGGCATTCCTCCAAACAGTGCCGGAACAAGAAACCGGCTCCTCTCTCCCGGAAAACCGACAATAACTCGCCTGCGCCCTCCACAGGGGCAGCGCGGAAAGATTTCAGCCAGACCTTTTGCACGGCGTGCAAGGTTTATGGCCATTCTCCCGCATGGGCAAAATGCCCACGCAATAATAAATCAAATACTCCCACCGCCGCCTTGGCCATCACAGATCCCAGTCATTAGGCCCTCCCGCCGAAGGGCCTGTATACGTGGCTCCTCCACGAGGTAGCCAGCCCGCGCCCGAGTCACTGCATTCGAGGACTCAGGCGCACAAATCTCCCTCATCCGAAGGGACAGAGTTCCCCTACGGAGCTATCGTCAATAGACGAAAACTCGTCACGATCGAGGGAATAAATCAATTTAAAATGATACTCCCTACGGTCCAATTGAGAGTCACAAGACCTCACCAATCCAAAATTTGCAATCTTGCAGTAGCAAGCCATCTCCCCGGAGGCTATGACGTCATCCTGGGACAGGACTTTCAGTCCCCACCGAAATCACGACAATCTAGGGGTCCCCATTCCCCGAATCATTCCGCTGGCGCGAGTAATCCTCCCCGCTTCTCCTCAGCCAAGACTGGCGCCCCTGGGTACCAGGAGGACGTGCAGTCCCCACCAGTGCCACCTGAGTACAATGTACAGTGGCCCCCTCGATCGGTTCCCGATCCAATTCCAGTGCCCGGCCTTGCCTCAGTGCCAGTGCCAGGGCCCCAATCAGATCTCCCTTCAGGAGATGCCAAATTCCTGCCGGTGCCACTTGCATGCCCCGAGCAGGGCCAAGCTTCGTCCGTCCTGACCGACGAGCCCAAGAAACCTCTGATAGCGCCTGACTCTGCCCTAGTGCCAGCGCCAGAGCACTACGCCGATCTCCATTCACGGGATCCAACTCAGGACCCCCTCTCTTCCCCCGGCCTGGCACCGCTACCAGCGTCGGTCAGAGAGACGGTTCCTCCCGACCACCGCGGAAGCTCACCTGCAGGTGCGGCCTCGCAACCCGTGCCTGAGCTGGTCAACGTTACCTGCGAGCCGCTCACGCCACCCCCGACCGCCTTCTCTCTGCCTCAGCCCGTCGCCGACGCAATTGCAAGTCAGGATTCTGCCATATCTCCTTGGCCGATGAACTACAAGAGCTGCGACGGATTATGGTAGAACCAGCACGGAACACACTCCTGCGTCAGCTGTCGCATCAGCAGGCCCAGGTGGTACTCCGTGCCGCCCTCTGGTCGTGGGCCCTCCGCTTCCCCAGCCGAGGACGACTGTCCCATTAAGAAAGGCTCGAGGCGAAATTACCACGGGCGTGGGAATTTCCAGGTAATTTACAAAGAGCTCTAGAGCTCCCATGGCACCTGTGCCACCATTTCATTTTTCAAAGGCCTTGGCACCCTTAATCCAGAAGGGGATGTCAGGCCCTCCTCTATCTTCCTCCGTTCCTCAGGAACTTCTATCTCTTATCATCCCCTATTAATCTTTCCTTAAATTATCACCACAAGAGGCAATTAAGTACGGGATACCATTCCCCACGCAATGTATAAATCATTGAGAATAACAGAGTGAGAAGTGGCACGCCCTTGCGCCCATACCTTGGCACCGGGCGTGCGTGTCAGCTCTTCCTGAAGGAGTCGCGCCCTTCGGGTGCACTTTTCTTGCCCTGGGACTGAAAGGATAGTCCTGGCCGTAATTTATAGGCGAAGGACGATAAATTCCCACCTAACACAATAAAACCCTCACTCTTTTTCCCTTAGCTCTTCTGCCAATATCATTTACTTTCTTTTAGTCATTTATTTATCTTTATTTTAATGAATCGCGAGTCATAAACTCTTGACCTTGTGATTTAAATGCCCCTTTCATAAGCTCTGAGGACGTGTTCCGCCTTTCATATGCGGTCAAGTTTTCATTCGTAACGTCTTGGTAATTTTCCTTTTGTTATTATTATCCCTTTTTCCCCTTCCATTCCTTCCAAGATCTCTGTTTGTCCTAGACCCCACATCTTTTGTCTGCTCACCCCGTCATAACATGGAGTACTGGTGGGCAGTGGACGATAAAATTAGCGTAGTTTAAGGTTAGCGAATTAAAACCTCGCGAATACTCTCCCCGCATACGACTGTCAAAATCTCTGTGTGTGGGTCATCCTCAGACGTCAGCTGAACGATTGGCAAAGCTGTTAAAACGAAGATAAATTATCAAATGCGAATCTGTATAGTCATTACAATATCGGTAAAAAGGGGATGTCATTTATAAAAAAATAATAAACGCTGTTTTTCATTTACACAGCCTCTTCAAGGCAGATTGTACTAACCGCATGCATTTTATCTAAAATTAAGTAACCGTGTATTTTAATTCTTGAACAATAACCTTTCTTTTCATTTGTTGGCCATAGCCTCATATACGTGGTCCTATAATCTTAATTAATTCACAATTGTTCGAGTCACTTTATAAAGTTACCAATGGGTAACCAAATCTAAAGTAATTATTCTTTTGCAAGTGTTTAAATCACTTTGCGTCCTGTTAACGAAAATTGTCCCAATGTGTTATTAAAAGTAATGTCACAGCTTCATAAAACCCTAAGGAGTAAAGTTCATTGCAAGGCAGAATGTAGAGTAACGTAAAGCATTTGCCGCTCATTCTGAATATCGATGTACACACCCAAAGGAGGTATGTACATCATCTTGTATGGGGAGGTATTATGATTAGCAAGAATTCGCTAGCAAACTGCCCCCCCTTTGTTGTTGGTTGTTTGTTGTTTTATTTAATGCCAGCCGGCCGATCGATAGACCATCTGTCTATCGACTTAAAAAGAATACAAGGGTTTAAAAGATTAAAGGCGCTCCCATTTTTGAAAAGATCTTTCCTTCGAGGCAAAAGTAATCTGTCTTGGGCGTTTCTCCTACAGGCAAAACCTCCCCTGCGGCAGCAGGTGCAATGAGTCAAAACCCTGTGTTGGGCACCCCTGCCCCATAGGAGGATAAAAGCAGAAACCCACGAGGTCTCGGGACACACACGCGGGCTGGAAGATATGGAGTGAAGACGTCCTCAACACCTGGCCCCATCGATGCCCTTGCATCCTACCCATGTGGCCCTTTCCAAAGTATACTTTTCCTCGTGCCCTTCGACCGCATTCCAAGTGTTCACGCCACCGTTGGCCTGCCTCGAGCCCACATGCCATTGCTTGGAGTTTCGAGGAGTCCCCATCGCCTTGCCCCTTTACGGAAGCCCTTGCATCTCACCACGTGGAAGAAACTCGCCCTCGGAAATCGCAAGTCATCCACGGACCGCCTTCTACGCTCCCTCGGAAAATCTGCTACGGTAAAGTGCCCTTGGAAGAGCCCCATTTCAGTCACGCTTTTGTCTCGTAACATTTGCTTGAATAGAAAGCCAGAAATCACTCTTGTCTAATGTCCGTGCGCCTCCTGCATCGGCAGTATTAAGTCTTTATTACTCCTTTGGCACCCTCAGTGCAGCTTCGAATTCATTATTCTTTTGTCTATTTTCATTACTGGCGTATAATGTGCATATCTCTCATTTCAGAGGGACCCTATTTCGTGGAAGCTTCTCGACTGTGTCTGAATCCCCAGTTTCATTCAATCCCGTAGGAATCCCCTTCAGGATCAGAAACCTACTTGAGTTCCTCTTTCCCGTACTGATGTCATTTATGTAAATACACTCCTTTAAATTTGCCCACGTGTTTTACGTAATATTTCCCTCAGTAACAAGAGCCCTATGCTCATATGAAATTCTCCTTTGTTTTCTCTTTTTTTTACGTTTTCCTGGACCCATGAAGTCAGAATCACAAGGCTAAATTACCTTAAATTGTTGCTACCTGTCTCACAGAGAATATCTCAAACAAAAACCATGGAAAAACGTAAATATATATATATATATATATATATATATATATATATATATATATATATATATATATATATATATATATATATATATATATATATATATATATATATATATATATATATATAATATATCATATCTATAAATATATATATTATATATTTATGATATATATATATATACACATATATATAACATACACATACATGGTACACACACACACACACACATTACTAGAAAATTTGCATGGGTCACATATTAGCAAGCATTTTTTAAAGTTATTGAAGTTGTACACCAGGTATTTATTTACTGATCCTCATAATATGGGTGGTTCAGTGATTACCACATGAGCTTAATTAAACACTTCATAAATTCTAAATCAAGCAAAGTTACATTTATACGACGTCTTCACTTTTTTTTTGAAGTCGTCCTTCCTGAAGCATTCCTGGAGAAACGCCCATTGGATTATAATGTCTTCTTGAAAAAGACTCAGGATCATGTGAAATTCAGCTAGAGAACTGCCCGTTGGATTACAAAGTCTGAAGATGTCTTCCGGAGCTGAAGACGACTTAAAAGGATTCTGGAGTAGTGAATAGACATCTTCAGCTTCTGAAGCATTCCTGGAAAAATGCCCATTGGATTTCTGGACAAGAAAATTCCAAAAAAAAAAACAGATTCTGTATCCCATGAAGAATGCATCTTTTAAAGGCAGACTTTTAATCCAGTTGCAGATAACTCTTTATAGGCTGAGGAATTTGGTTTCACAGGATCTTGGGGTCTATGGGCAATCTTGTTAGTTTTAGCTGTATTTATTCTTAAATTAATCAGTGAGGATAATCACCTTAGCATGAAAAATGTCCAGTTGACCAACTATTGTGTCAAATTAATGGCTTATGAAGGGGAGTGAAAAAAGAATTCATTTTAAAATTGTAAAAATATGAGCTATAAAAATTCTTTACAAGGCCAATAAAAGTCTTCTTCATATAAATAATAACTGATGGAAGCCAGTTTCATCCTTAAATTTACCTTTACGTCAAAATTTAGAGAATTATGGGTTTGAATCTCAAATGGTTTCCCAAAACAATGTTCTGGTTTATGCGTTTAAATTGACAAAAACATTGTCAGCATTCTAGTCAAATCTAAAAGGGCAAATGTATCATCAACGTAACACTTATAAGAGAGTGGACGGAAATCAGGACAATCATCTATAGCCAGCTCCTCCAGTGAGTTCATAAAGATGTTGGCAAAAGTCGGTCCCAGAGGACTGCCCATTGCCATCTGCTCTATTTGTTTAAAAACAGTACCATTAAAAATGAAGGCCGTGTCCAGCACAGCCAATTCTAGAAGTGATTTAAACTGAGCTTTACTAAACTGATTAAAATAGGAATTATCAGTAGGAAATAACTTTTTTAAAAAATGATGTCTATAGTCTCAGCTACAGGAACATTTGTGAACAGCAATTCTACATCAAAACTAACCATGAATGGGCTAGTTGGCGCAAAGTCGTGGGTAATCTCAGAGGCTACAGGAGGGCTCCCTATTCCAGTTGCTGCAACAACCAGAGCAAGAGCGGACTCGACCTCTGTGTCCGGGGAGGCCAGTTCCTGGTCTCCCAGAGAAGGTGCAGCAGTTTGATCCACCAGGGGTTCATCCTCTGGGGACGGATTTGGTGAGGACGAAGTGTTGGGTGCTGGGGGCTCACAGGTTGCTAAGATCAGTGCAGTGACGTGTCCTGGATCTCCCGGAGGAGGATCCAACTCATGATCTGGATCTGGCACAGGGTCCTCTTTGAGTGGTGGCTCAACGTCCGAGCCGGATGGAGCGTGGCACTGCTCAGAGCTCACAAGTGGCACTGGCAGCGATTGATGGTCAGGCATGCCTGACAACCGAGTCCGGAGGTTAATATTATGCATGGCTACTTGGGCTGAGACAGAGATTCCTGTCCCAGCTTTTCAGAGCCTCTGGAGAGTCTTGATTGGGAGTGTCCGTTTGCATTGCTTATTTGGGCAGCCCTCCCAATTAGTGGAATATAAAATGTTGTAATTCGCATACGAATAGCGGTACTGTTCTCTGGAATGTGTCCTTTCGTGGAGAGGGGAGGAAACAATGCTGGCCGTCCTTTTTTGTGGAGAACTCAATTTGACTAGGCCAGAAAATTTAAGTACCCCACCCCTTCTAAGACCACTAAAAAAAGGTGGTAATTCTTCTTTTGATGGCATTAGTCAAGTGGCTGTGCCTAACACTCAGTCTTGATCCTACAGTCGAACTCTCCATTGAGGAGGTACATGAACTGAAAAGTGGCGTTGGGGAAGGGCTTCCCCAGAGGAGGGCGCGACCCAACAGGAAATCCACTATAGGCTGTAATCCACTACCACGCCAAGTATCGTGAGGTAGCGTGCCCCAAGGTGTCGTGACCTGGAGCTTGACTGTTTTTTTTTTTACGTGAATGGCCATCCGCTATCCATTTCATCTCCCACCTCTTTGCAGTGTCTACTTGTGACTGGAAGGGCCACACACAGGCACAGAGCCATTAATTTGCCACCGAGATGAACTGGGTATCCAGCCTCTTAGGGTGATTAATTATCTTCTGCGGCCCTGTCGCTGAGGATGAGGTGCTAATTAAATTGTTGTTGGTAAAAACTGGGACATGATTTGGGCAGGCGGGATGTCCAGCACTATAGTGGCTGGCAGCACCACAGGAACAGCAGGAGCCTAAGTGGGGCTCGGTGACCTGTTGTGACTGTTGGTAGAGAGGTTGAGTGGACGTAGAGGGAGTGGAGTTCTGTTTATTTTAGTAGAATTTGCTTCTATTGTTGCCCAACTTGTACAATTTTTAATCGCAGCCCTCAAAAAGTCAGTGTTGACTCCCAACTTATTGTAATGCAGTGGGTGCATGTAGGCTTGCTAGGCAGTCCGTTTTTTGGTCGAGTTGAGCCTGAGAGGTACCCAGGTAGCACTATATATGCGCTGCTGAGTTGTGCTGTGGGAGGTTGTAGGTTTCCCATGGATCGAACAAACAGCAGGTTTCCATCATTGTGGTGGGCTGCTTATCACTGAGATACACAGCAAGGGGCCCAGGCACACATTGGAAAAGATCCTCCAGCATGGTCCGAGTGAACAGGTCCTTGAATGTAGTGCACGAGAGGGAGTCAGACCAGCAGGTACCAGACTGGGTCTTGTGACAGGCCCATTCAATCCAGGACTAGCCAATTTCTTTGGCAAGACCTCGGAACCGCTGTCTCCATTTTTCTGGGGTTATTTCATAGGCCTTTGTTATGACCCTATGAACTTCTGCCATGTTGCCTCTCTGACTCTTCTCCAGTGAGCGGGGGCTGCCTTGGCGTTTCCTTACATGTGCTTGGCAAGCACTAAGGCCCTCTCTGTCTCGGTGGTGTTGTAGTTCTCAAAGAGCGGCTCTATTTCCTCTGACCATGCTTCTGGCTCTTCCTCAGTCCACTTGGGGACTAGGGAATTAATGCTTGAGATCAGAGCATTTGGAGCAGCAGGAGCCTCCGGAATTCCCAGAAGCCTCACGAATTCACAGAAGACTCTGGAACTCCCAGAAGCCTCAGGAATTCCCAGAAGCCTCTGGAATTCCCAGAAGCACCAGGAATTCCCAGGAGCCTCCGGAATTCCCAGGATCCTCCGGAATTCCCAGGAGCCTTCGGAATTCCCAGACTCCTCCGGAACTCCCAGAAGCCTCTGGAATTCCCAGAAGCTTCCAGAATTCCCAGAAGCTTCCGGAATTCCCAGAAACCTCCGGACACGCCAACAGAGGCAGAAAGGCAGCCAAGGAAATTAATATAGTAGATATGTGTGTTTGTGTGTGTGTGTGTGTGTGTGTGTGTGTGTGTGTGTGTGTATGCGTGAATGTAGTAGTCTTGTAATCTGTCTGCCTGTCTTTTCATGGCATTACTTCTCGTGTGTTAAAATGTCAAAAGTATAGACAGAAAATATGATGACACCAACACGGCATAATGACTGAATAATTAGGGTGATAGTAAAAATAAAAACCCCATGTCCTTGTGAATAAGAATAATTAACGGAATGATAGTAAAGGCCATAGAGATAAACGAGCACAAAAGGGTGCGCACATCCGTTCACGAACTCACGCACACACGCAGTCCGAGTCAGTGACCTTAGAATTAAGTTGTGAGTCTTCTATCGTTTTGCATTTTTTTCGAGTGCTGGGAGATATATAAAGGGATGCAGTTTCTCTTTTTTTTTTTACCGGCTTAGAATTGTATTCTCTGCAATTTAAATTAAGTGCATTTACAAGAGTCTGGAAAAAGGATCTTCATATTGTTTTTGTACATTAACCCAGATTTTTCATTATGTCTGTCAGTATCTTTATTATTTTCACCGTGATGTTTGTGACGTCGGGGAATAACCGCTTCTGCAGTCAAAAACTTGAATTTAATTCACGCAAGCTGTGAAGTTAAACTCAATATTCATCCTCCCCACCCCATTCAAAACATCATTGCACTCATGCACGAGCAACAGAATGGCTTCGAAAATCATCAAGTTATATGCCGAGTCGAGATTAAGCCTCCCTATTACGCTATAAGGTTTACCTGAAGCTTGTCATGTTTTTCCAGAATTTTAACTCGAGTTTCCGTGGCTTAAGTAACATCCTAGCTTTTACGTAATAAATATGTGTTAATAAAGAGCTTATGCCTTTAAAGATTGATGGTCCGAAAGTAATAACCAGAACTGAATACAGATGAATGAACAGAGCCTGTTATTCTTCCAAAAAGATTAAGACATCTGATATGTTAATTCCTTTTTTCCGTCTTTCATAGATGTCTCCTTATATATATATATATATATATATATATATATATATATATATATATATATATATATATATATATATATAATATATATATATACATATATATACACACCTGTCTTAATATGAACTATATATATATATATATATATATGTATATAATGTGTATATTTTATATATGTATAATAAATATTACACATATATACACAACACATATATATATATATATATATATATATATATATATATATATATATATTCATATTAAGACATAATATGAACTATATATTAAGACATAGATGTATATATATAATGAA
Source organism: Macrobrachium rosenbergii (assembly GCF_040412425.1). Classification (NCBI taxonomy): domain Eukaryota; kingdom Metazoa; phylum Arthropoda; class Malacostraca; order Decapoda; family Palaemonidae; genus Macrobrachium; species Macrobrachium rosenbergii. The sequence goes on from NC_089765.1 coordinate 34,851,951, forward strand.
ACATCTGTGACAGACGGACAACAGAAATATACACATCAGAAGGAGAATTCATAGATTTCGATGCAAAGCGGAAAGCCAGCAGATTGGTTCTAGAAAACCAACACTTCTAATAGCAGATTTGTGCCAAAACATCATTCCCAAAACGACCATTTGATATACATCATTTTCATTCTTTGCAAGGATTGTGATTAATGGCAGTCAAAGACATAAGTCATCTATAGAAACTTAGACTTTAATTTTTTATGAGCGTAGGCTGTCGCAAATTTTGTTTGTTCAAGTAAAAGATATTGACCAAACCACACTTACGGGTTTGAAGATCATGGCACAAAGAATTCAAAGCTTCAAATGACGGTTTAAAAATATAAGGTGATATTCAAATAAAGTTCCCATGTAAACGTTATCCACAAATGTTCTGACCTGAAAAAGTGACGTAGCAGACAGAAAGATGAAAAGATCATAGCCCTGGGGGAGCCCTGTAGAAATAAGAAAAGCCTCGGCTCAGCTTTGGCGCCGTTCACTGCATCAGGATTAAAGCAGATAGATAAGAAGCGTGTAACTATAAATTGGATGTTCGTTACAATAGAAAGCTAACCAGAGTTACCTCTTTGAACCATAACCCTTTCATCTACTTCTAAAGCTCAGTTCCCTTGAAATTTTTTCCATTCTTGATGATTCAGTTCTGACCATCGCCTGAGTGGGAAATGTTTCAACAAGCGTCGTATTCTTCAGTTAGGTTTAGTAAATATACTCTTGCTTGCGTACGTGAATGTGTATAAGAATTTGCCATTGATATGTTGAAATTAATTATCTGAACGAAGACATTGTCCAGTACAGAAGATGAAAACCTTGTTACTGAATAGTAAAACAAAAAACAAAAGAAGGAAGGATCATATCGATTGAGGGGAGAAGTGAACTGCTACCAACGTCCTCAGGCAGCTTGATTCAATTTGTCATGGAATTAAATAAAAAGTTAAATATCATAGTAGGTAAAAGACTTCCTTCATAAATTTTTGACCTGAAATAAAGATGCGAAATTTTCAAACTGAAAAGGCAGAGCATCAAGGTAACTTCTTCATGGCCTCAGTCTTCACTTAAAAGCATTTAAAAAAAGGACAAAAGATACCCTTTAGGTTGTCAGACCTTTACAGTTTTTTCTTTCGTATTTTGAAAAATTATCCATTACTGAGTACCGGAGAATACGTCACTTGTATCTTTAGGATACGAAACCATTCCAATTGTTTAAAAAAAAAGTCGGTCAGTGATTGGCTCGTCACCCAAATGTTTACAGACCTCGATAAGTAAGACTGGATATTGATGCAGTCTCTCTGGCGTCGATGCCAACTCAAAGTTCGCGCTGTTTGGCTAGACGCTTTTCCTTTATAATCTATTTGGAATTTATTTTTTATTTTTTCTTTATCTCGTTCAATGTCTCTCTCCCTCCGAAATTAATTTTGTTAATGGCAAAAGACCTTGACTTTATGTGCGTATGCGTGTATGTTCCACAGACGCGTGACACACACACACACACACACAACACACACATCAGATATTTATATATATATATATATATATATATATATATATATATATATATATATATATATATATATATATATATATATAATAATGAAGACAATATATATATACATATATATATGTGTTCAGCAGTGAGTGTAATTACTACAGTGAAATTACATAGCTTTGAAAATTATATCCTACCTATTTAATAAATGCGTCAAAAGATGTTATATTGTAAACAAGTTCGTTGTTTTGCTTTTTTAGCGTTAGGTAAATTAATCGCAGTAAATAAATCTTGTTACATTTTCAAAAATAAATCTTTGTTGAAATACAGCCAGGTCATTACTTTTATGATTGTTACTGAGAATATGCATATTATATATATACATATATACTGTATATATATATGTGTGTGTGTATGTATGTATGTATATGTGTCCATATGTGTGTGTGTGTATGTATATAAAAGGTTATTAAATCATCGAAGTCATATTCGCACCCCATCTACCCTTTTACTCAAAGGCAGCAGCTTGTCAAAATGTCCCCCATCATATTGTATCCCGCCCTACCTTTGTCAAAAGGTCTCTAGTGACTCATTCACAACCTTGCCGGCAACTTTTTCAAAATGTTTCCTGCAACTTTGAGTCAAAAATAATGTGTGATGAAAGCCACGCAAAATAAAAAAAGAGAAACAGGCCACTTCTTTTCAGCCTTTTTGTTCTATGAACGATACTGTGCTATTTATTCCTTCCACAATAGTTTTGGGACTAACGCAGTAGTCATCCCAAATATTTCCACCTTCACCATGGAGTATTTGTCAAGTCCGGAGGTAATGGGGTCAATTTTCAACAGAGGACGCTGTCAGAACCGCTCTTTTGCATTTTTAATTCCAATTTTAATTTTAAAGTTTCATTAAAATATCTTCTTTGTTTTATGTATGCATTTCCTTATGATGTTTGGTTTAGACTTGACATAAAAATCATCCTACTGTAACATGCTGATGTTGGTAAGTTCCCATCCATTCACATGTTTTTGTGTAATATGAATGTTTGTCACACTAGCTCAGGGTCCTGCACTAGCGTGACTTATATTCACTTATTTTAAGCTAGAAATATCGTTTAATATCGTATTCTCTACAATGGCCAGAGGCGATAGCGATTACAGGTTATGAAACAGTTCCTAAGTAAAATGGTTGATTTCCATTCACCATCAGCTACCACCCTGAGGTCTGCAGTTCAGAATCTCCGACTGGCCAGTGAAGAACAAGAGGAATTTGTTTCTGGTGATAGAAATTCATTTCTATATATAATGTATATATATATATTCCACAATAAGCTGTAGGTCCCATTACATATAGCCCTATAGAGCTGTTAATCAGCTATACATCTAATATCAAACTAAGATATACTATAACTTTCGATATGAAACGATATTTCTGGCTTAAATATTTGAGTACATGTATATATATATATATATATATATATATATATATATATATATATATATATATATATATATATATATATATATATATATATATATATGTGTGTTGAGCCTCGATGGCTTGGTTGGTAGAGTGGCAACCACAGACTTCATAGAAGCCTGTGGCGAGGGTTCAATCCCTGCAGCCGACCAGTCAGAGGCGGAAACTTTGCTATCCGTGTAGACATCCCGGGATTACGTATGTAATCAACGGATAGGTTTGCTGAAAGCAAATGGATGTTACAGACTAATACACACATAAACAAAGCCACTCCAACATCTTCTAAAAAACATAACAGACACCTCACATGTCTCGAACTGTCGGACTACCCGCCCAGTTCTCCTCGTGCTGCTGGGAGAAAGGGAGCGGGGGTTTCGGTAATACATGTACACATTCGTTACCGGGGTCTAAGCGATGTCAGGCAGGGCAGCCGGTCGAGGTTACGGCCTACCCCACCGCCAAATCAAAGTCCTTCAAAGAAGGCACCGTGCTTACCCCATATAAAAATGGGTATAGAAGCACGTTAAAACGAAGAAGAAATATATGTGTGTGTGTGAGTGACAGTAAAAATTATCATTTGTGCTGCTGCAGAACTTGTAACTTTCGTACCTGTTGCTCATGCTGCCGTGATCGTCTGTTTCCTTTCAGAGCCTGAACCCTTTAAGGAATGTGTATCCTTAAATCATTGCTAGTTGCATTTAGATGTGTTTGACGTCGTAATTATATTGTTATCAGCAAAACCGTCACTCTTTCCTTGCTTTAATAAACGGTATATGAAATTTTTATATTTAACAAACTCTTAAAATGAATTTAGGGCCGGTAGAGCTGTAGCGTTCAGTCTTTGTTCGTGTTCAGTACATGTTACTTTCCTTCTATTACTTTCCTTCTGTGGCTAAACTCTGGGATTATCTTGATGCTTCTGTTTTTCCTGACTTATGACTTTTCTTCCTTCAAGGGCCAGTGTTAAAAGTCTCCCTGAGGATTTCGTGCACTTGGAACCTCAAAAGTTCAAGCGAAGATGCAGTGCATTACTACCATAATACAATTCTTGCATTTTAGTGCTTGTTTAACTATTTATTGATTTATTTTTTTCTTTTTGATAAGTGAGATCTCTTCTTTCTGTATTTCCCTTTACCTTCATTTACTTCCTAATGAACGCTATATTCCTTGGAAGCTTGAATTTCAAGTCAATGGCCCCTGTGAGCTTGTTCCATATGAATAGGATACATCTGAATAATAGTAATAATAATAATAATAATAATTCCCCTTCCATTTTCTAACACCTTACTTTCTTTAGGCGGGGGGCAAAAATGAATATTAGACTACCATTCGCTGATCTTTGGAATTGAGAATAATTACTGCAGTCACCTCATACAGCCATAGTTTCGAAACGTTGTTGTGGATATTTATTCTGAGTTACCTCGTCTGGTTATGCAAGTCTTCCTTTTCTTTCAAGTATAAAAAAAACTTATGGTGGAAGCGAAGGAACATTCCTGAGGATATGGCCTCGTTTAATGCAGAAACTGTACTTGGGATACCTCCGGCTACGACTTCCGCTAGGCCATACAGGGAGTCACTTCCATTGCCTGGGTCTTTTTATTGCCAATAATAGTCTTGTTTACAGCGTCTTCTGCGCGCTCGTAGGGACGGAGGCAAGTATCGCCAAAAACCCGAACGAATTAATTACTCTCTTGGCTATGACTCGGGGTTTTTTTCTTTGATTACCAAATAAATTTACCAGATAAATCTCTTGAATTCTAACGCCTGTCGTGCATGGAAGCTGCTGCTCGCTTTAAAATAATAATATAATAATAATAATAATAATAGATTTTACCCATTTTCGGGTTTTCATTTATTTAGAGTTATATACAGTATATTGAGAACTGCAATTACGAATATTTTATATGCTCTTCAGTGTTAAAGTTTATTTAAGGATATATTTTCTTTAACTTCACAGTTTCAGCACATTGAACGTTTTAACGAAATAACGCAGAGGAATTGTATAATCAATATCGCCGTAGGAGTTTAAATCAATTGATTACTCATCTTTACAGTTGATTTATATATAGTCTTGGTTGATTGTTGTCTGCTCTGCGTGTGGGAAGAGCAGAGACAATTATTCAACAGTCTATAATGATCAAGGAGCAGGTAACAAGAGAATCTCAGTCTGTTCGACATACCCAAAGGAAAGGTTTAGCATGACTTTGTTAAGATAGATCTTTTGTAACGCTCCGAGGTAGTATGAAGTTCCTTATTGGGGTGTCATTTTTAAAAACTATAGACCGTTTATCCGTTAAAAGTGGTGAGAAATGACTTCGCTTTATTTTCGAGAACAATAGTTGTTCTGGACAAAAGAAAATTAAAGTGTTTTCGAAGTATGTTCTACTTCACCTGTGATACTGATGTTACAGTAAATGCGCAAGTATAGGCCAAGAAAATAGTTTTATCCTTCTTTATAGGATTTTGAAATAATTTCCCATTCCTTTGAGGCCAAACATAAAGCGTTTTTAATAAACCAGAAGTTACCATACTGGCCCATTACATTTTCGAAAACTGAGCATACGTACATTCTTCTTACCATGGGAAGAAAATAAGTATCAAGTTCCTACAATCGCAAAACACCAGACGAACTGTGACCCAGTGTAAGCAAAGACCCAACTGGCATTGAGTCATTTTTTACAATACTAGTTAATGCAAGCATGTCGTAATAACCCTTCAGTATAGGCATGCATGGTAGCTACTGACCATTATTAAATCCTTCGCCTTATAATGCATTTTCCTGTTGCACTAGAGACAAAGGGAATAGTCAGTGGGAGATGATTAGCATTACATTTCCTTAGATGCAGATGCAACTGCACTCAAACATTAATAAATATATATATATATATATATATATATATATATATATATAAATATTATATAATTATATATATAATATATATATATATGATATAATTATATATATATAATATATATGTATGTATGTGTATGTATACATACATATATATGTACTCTATATGTATATATGTTTATTATATATATACACATACACGCAACACACACACACTAAGGAATATGCATGTATAAATACATATACATGTAAATATATATATATGTATATTATATATACACATACATACACGCACACACACACACACTAAGGAAAATATCTGGATTTTCAATATCGATTGGGTTTCCGATAAGGAACATTGTAGAATTGTGTCCGTTACAAAGATTTGGCTTCTTTCAGGAAAAAAAATCGTAATTTGATATTTTATTATCAAAGGAAAATTGTAATATTCTTCTTCTCTCTTCTTCAGGGATGCGTTGCGACAGCAGACTCCTGTCGTCCTTCATCACCGGTGCCCTTACAGCCACTACAGTCACCCTGTTCTTGTGAGTGGTGGTCCTTTTCGAAGTGCTTTTGTTTTTGTGCTTTTTTTAGTTAGTGGTGATTGTGCGGCCGTGCGCTTGTTTATTTTTGGCGTCAAATTAAACTCGGTCAAAGTCAAATCAGAACGTTAAATCCATTGTACAACTGTTATTCTTGAATAGTTTATTAAGAAATCTACTCAGGATGTTTGGTCAGGAGAGAGAGAGAGAGAGAGAGAGAGAAAGGTGTAATTGTAATTTGTCCTATGGAAGTTCAGCATGGTTTTCAGTTTCATAACAGCCGCCACTGTCTATCTCAAATAGGTAGTTATTTTTCTTTTTTAATCCTCCTAGGGTGTTCCTCAAGTTTTCTCTGAATGGTCGGCAATTGTTCCCTTTGTTATATCATGGAATACACTCTCTCTCTCTCTCTCTCTCTCTCTCTCTCTCAGGGCGTCTGTGAAAGTCTACCACTTATGTCTTTCTTGTCCTATGTTTTCCTCAAATCTCCTCTGATCTCCAGCCTCCCATTCTCACGGTTTTATCTAAGTAGGTCTAGGGCTTCCAACTCTTATGTGCCCACAGGAGAGCAGCTGACACTATCACGTACTATTCTCTCAGAGGCTGTTCGAAGGACATGTCCAAGCCATCTCCACCTTCCTTTCCTCATTATCTCATCTTCAGATGGAACTTGCTTAATATCCTACGGTCTAATTTCTCGTTCCGTCCTGTTATCTGACACCTAATATCCTTCTTAAAGCTTTATTCTTAAATCACCAAAACCTTTTAAACATAGTTATATTGTCACAACATATTCCATTTTTGTATGGCAATCGCACTAGACTCGTATATAATCTTATTTTCTTATGCAGTTTCTGTCTATTCGATTTCTAAATCTTATTCAGCTGGCCAGTATCAGATTTACTTTTGATTTTTAAGTGTTTCACTAAACTTTAACTGGGTATAATTGTTCCTAAATACTTAAAAGATTCAACCTCATTAATTTTCCTCCATGTCATATTATTTCATCTGTTTGTGTATACTTCTATTTTGTTTAGATTTGTTTAAGTCTCATCTCTCTAGATATATGACGCATTCAGTTCAGTAAGCTTTGTAAATCCTGTACTGTTTTTCTGATTAAAACAGCATCATGCACATACTCTGAGTCTGTCAAATTTCTATCGTTACCCTAATCTAAACCTTCTCATCCATCGCTGGTCACTTATTTTATTATAAAATCATGGAAAGGTTAAACAGCGAAGATGACATAACATTCCCCAGTAGCACCTCACTGTTTAATGCGAACTCGTTTGACAAGACTCCTTCAGCACTATGTACATTATTTACACATATGCCGTTCACATTTCCCTGTGCTAACATGATTATCAGATACTGTCTTTATGCGTACTGGACATCAATTCTAGAAAGTTATTGCATGATGACCAATAACTTTCTAGATTGCCATTTTGAGCCTACGTGTATATGAGAGAGAGAGAGAGAGAGAGAGAGAGAGAGAGAGAGAGAGAGAGAGAGAGAGAGAGAGTTTGTTTTTAAATGCAAGTAAGGTTTTCTTTTGTGCGTCCTCGAATGTTTAGTAATTTTTGTCTTTAATACATTTTGAAAAATTTCCGTAAGTGTCTTTAACCCCCTCTCTCTCTCTCTCTCTCTCTCTCTCTCTCTCTCTCTCTCTCTCTCTCTCTCTCTCTCTCATACTCAATAACAAACAAGCACACACACATACACACACAAACACACACATACACACCACCCTCTCTCTCTCATACTCAATAACAAACAAGCACACACACATACACGCACAAACACACACACACACACACACACACCACCCTCATCCAATTTACATATACTGCCGCAGAAGCAATCCACTTTTCCATTCATGAAGAATGACAAAAAACTAGATAAAGGGAAACCGTTGAATTCAGAATTTTCATGTGAATATGTCATAAGGACGGCTTTTCATAATCCTTAACTCATGAGACGTGTCTAGATTAATACAACAACGGGTTTGGAAATTCTTGGTATCGTTATTTCTTCGTGTGTGTGTGTGTGTGTGTGTATGTATGTTTGTGTAGGATTTCTTTCTCTTTTTTTATCTCATATTTTCATCCCTGTCGTGAAATGAGGGCATGCTGTTTTGTGGTGGCTGCTGTTTGGTTTATTTCTTATAAATGTGTGCATAATAATAATAATAATAATAATAATAATAATAATAATAATAATAATAATAATAATAAATAATAATAAATAATAATAATAATAATAATGCGAAGGTAAGGAAGCATTTAATTATTCATTCTCAGTGCCTGCATTTTATTTTAGGGTTTTGACACATTTTGTATATATGTATATATATATATATATATATATATATATATATATATATATATATATGTGTGTATGTATATATATATATATATATATATATATATATATATATATATATATATATATATATAAATATAAAGATGAAATCCACGAAGGAAAGGGAAACTTCAGGATTTTACGTTTATTTATATATTCATCATGTTCCATATTTTCGTGATTCAGTTATACATACATACATACATACATACATACATACATACATATATATATATATATATATATATATATATATATATATATATATATATATATATATATATATATTCATGAATGCGTTCATGCGTGCTTGCCCATTTCTGAATGAGAGAGCAGCCTTTGGAAAACCTACAGAGGAAGTAGGAAATGAATGTTTACAAAAGCAAATTTCTTAATGAATTTTAGGTAGGAAAATGAAGCAATAATGTTAAAATTGACAGTGGAAGGTTGGGGGTGATTATTTTATATAGACTTATAGTAAATAGATATAAAAGGTGTTATCAGGATGAGAGAAGTGTTGACTGTGAATGACAGAGGTGGTTTGGTCATATGGAGAGAATGGAGAACCGTAGGTCTGTAATATGGGTGATTAATTTGGAAGTTTTAGAATGAAGGCGGAAAATGAGATCCAAAAAGAGCTGCATGGCATGCGAGAGATACTGGAACAAAAGGGCTTAGGTAATCAGTTTATGCGGGTTGTTGTCAGAAGTACTGTAAGTGTTCAAATAAAGTCAAATTCATTCTTGCTTTCTTATATATGTACTTTGACAGTTATAAAACAAAAATGTCACTTGCATAATTTTCCAGTATTTTCATCCACTGACTCGTTTCAATTCATCATTGTCATTATGTTACCATAAAATTCCCATAATGTCAGTAGATGTTTGTAAAATCTTCATTGGTCTTATGCATACGGTCTGAGAGCGAGTGTCTGGCACTACATTGCCTAATTTAATATCCAATTTTTAAACTTTTTTTTGCAGCTAAATTTGCATATACATGTACCAAAATGATTAAACAATGATTATTCATTTACGATTATTCGTAATGCTAAGTCAGGATGAGCGGAACTAAATCCGATCACCGCTCGTGCATCTCGAGTAGTCAGTCTTTTGAAGCGTCCAGTGCAACGTCTGCCGACCCGTAGTGGGAAGGCTCCTATAACGAGAGAGCTCCTTCATAGTTTCTTTTGTTGTCCCATACA
>NC_089765.1:34866909-35049409 GCF_040412425.1 Macrobrachium rosenbergii
TCGGAAAGATAAGACGTCTGACGGGGAAGCAGATACAGTGAGAAAGGTTGAATCTGGGATTCATTGTCATAATGTGATTGAGAGGCTGACCAGGATTGGTAAGGTGTCTGAATAAGGAAAATGTTGTGAAGTAATAAGCGAGAGAAATAATTATTCTATTGTATTGTAGGCTTTTGATTGAGAAAGTCGGACAGGTGGCAGACAGCTTCATTTGGGAAGAGCAGCTTGGGTTTAGATGGGGAAGGGGCATGCGGATCAATTGATTGTTAAGAAACGGCTGTCAGAAACTTGGAAACAAAGAAAAAGCTGTACATGGCCTGCATGGACCTAGAAAAATCTTAGAATCAATTGAGATGCAATGCAGAAGGTAATGAGGATGTACTGTACGGAGAATGCGCTGTTGAAGTGATTAAAAGTTTATATTATGGAAGCAAGACAGGTTTGGATCACGTAGAAGGGATTGTTGAAAAGGTGTCTATACAACACGGGTGTACTCTGTCTCCATGTCTGTCTGTAGGTTGAATGAGGTGAGAAGTCAGAGAAAGGAAGTGCAAAATGGCTGGATAAAAGAAAAATTGCTCAGCCATTTATAATAATCAAATTATTAGAAAGCTGTGAACTTCCTGACCCAAGTGGACCAGAACTCAGCTTAAGGTATTGTGGAAAAAAATGAAAATTTAATAATTGTTTTTGAAACTATCTTCTTCCTTTGTTCTGGTGTGCTGTCAAGTTTGACTTGCTGTTTCAGTATTGGCAAAGTATTTCTGGTCAAAGTCCGGGAAATAGTAAGATTATTAGCAGTGACTCCCAAAACTCGACGTTGAGTGTGGTGTTTTAGTGTTTATCCTATAACATTCCAGTCTACAGATTTTGTCGCTTTCTATAGTAACCATATACGAAAAGATTGTACTTTGCCTACAGTTTAGTTTCACTTTTCCCTTTCGATAATGGCCTCCTATTTTCCAGATTACGTGTCGTGCCGGGGACGTACGTTGTGCTGCCGTGTGACCCCACCATCACAGCTCGCCCAGTCTTGATGGAAGAGTACTTCGACCACATCGAAAAGCAAGAGGTCTTCCCCGATGACAGCCTCATCGACACTCGTCCACTCCATTCCCATGGGGTGAAAGAAGTCATCGCCTTACATAGCAAGAAGTCACGCCCACAAAAGAAGAAGAAGAAAAAGACCCCACAGGACAAAGAGCTCTCTCAACAGAAGCTGAGTTCTAAAGCCAACACTCAAACCACCAAAGAGGCCGTCGATGCACCGAAGGATCTCCAGCAGCAGCTAAAGGATTTGCAAGAGAAAGAGAACCTCCTGAAAGGGTCCGTTTGGTCGGTCAGTGTGCAACAGCAGCCAAAGCAGAAGAATGTGCAAGAGCAGCTTCAGATCAAGCAACATCTGGAAGAGATACAGCTGCATTTGCAGAAACAGTCAGAGGAGATCAAACAGAAACTTGAGGAAGAAATTAAGAAGAAGAAGCTGAAAGGCAAAGCTGCAGAAATGTTCAAGGAAAAGTACGGGTCAGGGCTACATCTGCAACAGAACAGCTTACAGAAACATCCAGTAGACAAGAAGAAAAGTGAGAGTGAATTAAAGTCGCAAATGGAAAAGAACGAGATCCCAGTAAGAAAGAAGAGAGAATCGTACCCAAAGAAAAACTATGCTCAGGTGAACAGTCACAATAAAACCCCAAAGCATCAGAAACCTCCGGACTCCAAACTCCTTCAGGCTATAATAAAAAAGAAAAGTGATCCTCTGGGGTTATACACCAGCAATTACAACAAGTTATTGCACCATCACAACAAGGAGAATGATAGTCATCAGTTGTCTATGCAAGAATTTCCAGCCACCAAAGCATCAACTGGAACAATCACGTCAGTGCCAAAATTTAGTCAGATTCTACCACTCAAGACCAAAGCTAGTCAGGTATCACCTTGAGTGTAGTATTAAGTAGCTACCCCAGTAATTACTCACACACACATTATACCTACATACACACACATATCTACAGTATATATATATATATATATATATATATATATATATATATATATATATATATATATATATATATATATATAAAATATAAATAGAGTTCATCAGTGAGAGTAAAGGTATTGCTTAATACATAGTTATTCATAGTGAATAATATATATATATATATATATATATATATATATATATATATATATATATATATATATATATATATATACATATACATATACATACACAACGCTATCGTTATTACAATTGATTGAAAGGCTTTTCATTAAATGTAAGCAATGGTTTTGCTCTGTCATTGAACACAATGATTTCTTTATATACTGAAAGTAAGGTGATAAACTGTTAGTTAATTTCTTTATTAATATTTTGAATACTTCCCGCTTTCTCTAATTTGTTTAATTTCTCTTTACAAAAAATTCATTGGAATTTCTTTTACTGTTTCTTTTTGTTTCTTTCATTACCCATTTCCTTATCTTATATTCCAAGTTATTTTCAGTTCCTCCTAAAAATAAATAACAAAAAGGAAATAAAAATGTTTTCCTTATGAATATAAATTTGTCAGTTTGATAATATATTTTTTTTTCAAATCAATCCCACTTTGACCAGTTGTTATTATCGAAATGTTTAGGCGTGTGTCTTTCCCTCAAAATTAAGACCATTTTACTGACTGAAGATTGATCTGCCTTTAAATCTATTTACTGTATGTTCAAATGGAAATAGGTCTAATTGTCTCGTTTTAAATTTTGCGGTTGAAATGACTCATTCTTGGCAGCACGAGATTGCAAGGGAATGAAACAACTCATAGCATTTGATAGGTCTAATTGTCTCGTTTTAAATTTTGCGGTTGAAATGACCCATTCTAGCAGCACGAGATTGCAAGGGAATGAAACAACTCATGAGAGCATTTGATAAATGTCTGTAGAGACGAGCCAGCTACTAATTTCTCTTGTTGAGTGGTTTGTAATTTCGACAAAGTACAGTACTCGAGAGAGCGCTGCAGCGTTGCTAATCTTGAAGAGAAACATTAATATGATGCCATATGAATGTTTCTCTGTTATTGCCCATCGTGCTTCGGAATATATACTGTACAACAAATGCCTCAGTGAAGTAAGAATGAAACAACACTCAGGTTTCCATTATTTGACCGGAATTCCATGCTTGAGACTGTCCTGTTACACTTTACTGTCTCTAACCCCCTAATTCAAAACTAGTAAACGACTGCAGAAAGTAACTTTTCCATGAAAAGACGAAAAAGTAAAAAAGGACTGTGGTCAGGGATAAGTCAGAGTAAGACTATACAGAGGCGTCAGGCAACCCTCTAGTTGGTTAGTTCTGTAACCGTGGTGTGCGCAAGGAATGCAAGGAAGGATATCTTCGGCGAGACTGACGGCAAATTTGGTGATGTTATCTGTCAAGAATGCACCATTAAAGGCTTTGGGATCTGTTTTTACCTAAATAGACTTATCATTTTCATAATCTAAATCATCTTAGCGTTCTAGTTAAGCTGTAATTTTGTAAAATGGACTTTTAAGGGCCATTCATATCAAATTGAGCCAGATTGCTCAGAGGTGATTCGAAAATATAATAGATCAAATGTTCGAGAACTTTATGTAAAAATGTTGCAACAAAATTTAAGGTTTAGAGTAGTGGTTCTCAATCTTTTTTAGTGATGGCATCCTAACTAATATAATCATTACCGTGGCCCTCCTTCTTCACCATCCCACCATATTGCATGAATTAACTTCTTATTTAATTAATAAAATTATTATCCATACTCAAAAACCAAAATCAGCACACCGTACATGCAGAAATATACTGTACAAACAGAGAGCATATCAGAAGAATTAGATAAATATAATTAGAGTAGACACACTGATAATAATTAAATGAAGACTTCTGCACATTTTTTTTCAAATCTTCATTGAGACGATCTAGCCAAGACAAAATTCATGAAAATCTTGCGGCACCCCTAGGCACTGTCTGTGGCACCCCAGGGTGCCACGGCACACAGTTTGAGAATCACTGACCGGCTTTAGACTTTCAGTCTGATGATAAATGTTTCAAAATTAACCCCTAACAGTTCATTTTATCCACAGACTGTAATATGTGTTTTCTATCATGAATTATTTCCAACTTGTGTTAAGTATAAAATTTTGTCAATTTTATCCTCGATTAATATAGTGTTGTATTTTCCAGTTTTGTTAACTTTTGTTGGCCTACCCAACAGGAATAGTTAACGCAACTAGGAATTGTCATTAATTATCAAAGTTATACTTGTTATAAAAAATACTTGAATCAACTATCGAAAATGTTTCGTTTTCCCGTATAGTTCAGCATGTCACCATTGCTAGACGTACGATGTTTTTTTCATTCTACATTTTAATTTTTCCTTTAAATCGCTTTAAAGGGACGGCTCCGGCCAAGTCACGTTCAATTTCCAAGGATTTTTCACAAATTCTACATGTAACTGCCACCACTTCGCAATTGTGCAGGGTTTTAGCTAATTTTCTGCCACGTACGACAGTTTAATAGCTGTTTCGTGGCGTAATTCGCGTGGATTTGTGAAACAAGGGTTTACAAACCAGTCAGTGGTTTACGTGGGTTGGAAGAGTAAGTGTTATAGTTACCGGTTGCGGACGAAACGTTTTTACTGAATGTTTAGCAGAGTATTAGAATTCTTAAGTTGTGCACTTCCATCATGCCTCGTGTAAGCAATAAGTACAGGTATTTCAAGAAGTTGGAGTAGCTAACTGAACAAAATAAAAATTTAGCGGCGAGAGTGAGTCACGTGTTAGCCTAGTTCCTTACCAGAATGCCCTCTCAAACCGCATGGAATAAGTGAATCGGCTGTTATCACTAGTGATAAAGTAAACGTAAAATCAAAATCTATAATGTTGCTGCGGAAAAAATATATTTATTGGAAAGAAGTTAAACAAGTTCAATGCCTAGGCCTGGCCTCCCTGTAGTGGAAAAATAACTCCGACGTACGTGACACCCAATTTCGAGTGATCATATATGCATTGTGATATAAAGTGTCACAGTGAAGTTTTGAGAATGAATACCAGTATAATAAAAGTTGAAGGTAAACATTTGAAACTTTAACAACGAGCCTGAAAGCATAAGATTGCCTTGGTTGATTAGGAAAGACTGGATGGAGACGAAGGTAAGTTAATTTTTTTAGGTTCAGAATTTTGGTTTTTGGAGTACTAATGACACTTAGTTGTACAGTTAGTGTGCTCATAATAAGGATCTTTGACTGGAAATATGATTTAAAAAATATGAAAAGCAAGATTTTACCATTTTAATGTCAATAAAAAAAACCTTAACTCAAAAACTCGGTATTATTTTACTTATGGACATTAATTGCTTTCAACATAAAATATAGGTTTTTCTGTTGTATTATGATGTGATTTGAATGATTTTGAGGTTTATTTCCATCGCAAATGAACACTATCCTTCCCGGCAAATGATATACTGTATACATAATTAATAAAATTACGACTTGACAGAATACTGCACCCCCTTCAGCTAATACGGCAAAACTGTAATCAGTAAACACAGTTTTGCCGTATTAGCTATGGAGAAAGAGAGGATATTCAAGTCATAAATTTGCGATGGAAATAAACCTCAAAATCATGTAAATCACATCATAATACAACAGAAAAACCTCTATATTTTATGTTGAAAGCAATTAATGTCCATAAGTAAAATAATACCACCAAAGTTTACCTCCCCCCAAAAAAAAAAATTACGGTTATCAAGACGTAAATTTGTATGCCGGTTATACCACGTGTAGACAAATTCCAATTTTTACTTTAAAAATTTTACACTAGGTTATTTAATATTTACGCTGCTAGGAATACAATTGTCAAGCTAGGCGGTATTAACAACCACAAACTTTGACTAAAGGCACAGCTGGGAGATTGTTTGGCTTTCTGATTGTTAATGTAACCTCCCCGCCAGGTAGGTTGGTTATGCCGTCACTGGCCCTTGCGGCGGCTTGGGCAATGATGGCTCGTAATTGGTGGTAAGGTGTTTAGGGCAATAAAATGCTTGGTGTTGACCTTTGGATTCTGTTAGCCAACCGGAACGAAGAGTTGCCTGACATTGCTTCTACTTGTGAGTCTTAAAAATGTATAATTGTTATCTAACTTAAATGACAGAAATTTTATGCCAGATTAAATATTTTACAGTCGAATCTAAAGCACTTGTGCATTGATGAATGTCCCATTGATTGCATATTGCCACAGGGTATACTGTTGATCCCTGTTAACATTAGGAACACTATGGTAAACTCCCACGATACCTTGCGATGTCATTACCCTAAAGTCATTTCCGCGAATTGTCGCCACTGGTGATTTTAACCCTATGGAAAACTAGTTACTTTTGCGAATATCGATTCATCCGATGTATTGAGTCTCAAATTTATTAAATCATTTTAATTCCTGTGTAATGAGTCTCAAACTTATTATATAATTTTGATTAAAAAGTTTCGATGGAATTTGTTAGTAGGTCTCACTTTCTATTTTAAGTTTTATTCCTTCCTGAGCTGAATGAAGAAGTATTTCACTGTACTGTATATGAAGTAACGGGTGTAAAATATACTTTGAAGAAAGAAAATTAAATATAATAATTTTTTAAGTTCCTTGAAAGACGAACTTTAAACAACTTAATCTGAATGTTACCAACACACTATTTACGAAATGAAATCCATCAAAATCTCAAAAAAGGAAAATCGGTGGTATTGTCACGATCTCGGGTAACAAAAGGTTTTATGATGAATGCAGGGCTCCTGTGAATCTCTCTGTGTTAGCTTGTATTTAATTTAATGTGTTAATTTGTTTATTTTATTTCTTTTCATTGTTCATGGTGTTCTCTATCGCAAAATATGGATATTATATGTGGAAGCTTTAATTAATAATGGTAACTTAACTGCACAAAAAAAAAAATCGCGCTATTGCAGATTAGTCAGATCACTATTATGATTGTTTTGTAAGGAATAGATACCCATGTGCCAAATTGCTTACGATACTAGACGCGACAGCATGAATTTTCATGTAATTCAGTTTTTATATATTATGAAGGTAAACAGATCGATAATTGTATGTTAATTTAAACAAAAGTTTATAGTGTGATACAGAGTCGTTAATTTAAACAAAAGTTTATAGTGTGATACAGAGTCCTAAACTTGACTATGTTATTATTTAGGAGATAATTAATGTAGCTAACGGAACAATTATCCAGTGTGTTTTGAATACTGAAATATGTTGTATACTGGAATATAATAGATTTAACAATGCGATTTTCAAGAATTATATTAACGGGGATATTTGTATTATATGCCCAGAAGACTTATATCGCGATAGTTTTATAAAATAATGACATTTTTGTAGCCGTAGGTTTGTTATAAAATTACTCAAGCCTTATGCCAAACTGTACTCCTTGACATTGGCGGTTACAAACTTTAATAGGGTGTTGAAGTGAACAAGGACCTGGTGTAGAATTGTGTAACCAGACGATAAATAGACTACTATGCGTCCCTGTGTTAAAAGACAGTACTTTGGTGATCGCAGTTGTGCGGTGTGAAACTTTGCGAAATATTGTACTTTTCAAACCATTGGAATGTAAAAACTTTTGAGTTTATATAAGCTATATATTGATAATTTTTGGCCATAAAATGCCTGATAGGTGAATCATTCTTTTATTGGCTCGGTTTTCCGAGTGAAGACAATGGATGCCCATTGTTTTTCAGTGGCTTAGATAATAGAGTATGAGCAAGTAATCAAAGTTGTGTAATGATGAAGTCCTGGTATTATTCCACAACAGAAAGGTGGGTGTTTATATATATATATATATATATATATATATATATATATATATATATATATATATATATATATATATATATATATGTATATGTATATATATATATATATATATATATATATATATTTGTGTATATTGTATATATATAATATATATATATATACACTGTATACAATACATACATATAGATATATATAAATATATATATACTGTTTATACATAGGCTATATACCTTTACCAAAACAATATTTGGCCTGTGATTATTTGCTCTTTTAAATTTTTTCAAGTGTTGCGAATGTTACTTAAACCAAGCTATAAGAAAAATGAACTGACAAGCAAGACCTCACTTAAGACATCTTAAACTGAAAGAGTGATATCTCTATTATATTTACTGATATATGCATGTAAGGTTTTATACTTTACCTTTTAACTTTCGAGATATACAGTATATTTTTTTTTAAATCTATCAGAATTTGATCATAGAAAACAACAGTTTCCCAGGCTTCATTGCTGTCGTAAGGTAAACCTTCATTATAATTAGCAACGATGACAATTTGTTCATTAATATTCTTATATTAAATACATTGTCTGTTTTCCTCAGTTACAATGATGTTTCTCTACAGGAGTTGAAGCAATTTGAAACCGTATAATTTCCAGATCTTGTTTATAGAATTTTATTATTTCATGTTTCTGTGGCAGTTGCGAGTCCACTTCAAATGTCAAGTTGCTTTCAAGCATGTACTATTCATTATTACTTACGTGATTAGGAGCCCTGAAAATCTTAACTTTGCATTGCAGCTGATATAGGGTAATAATTTTTTTTCATTTATCAAGACATTTAATAGAATCTGATTTAATTTCACGTTAAAGATGAGCCTGCTCTTTACCAGAGTATTGCCTTCTACAAAGATTGTGCATCTTTTGTGTAAATAAATGCACTAAAGTTTATTGTACCATTTGTACATACTTAAATATTAACTCGTAGGACTGTTAGAATTACAGTATTTCCCCGTATATGTATATATATTGTACCAGTTTCTTTTCTCCCTAACATCTTGGAGGATGGAAGCACTTCCGATTCCAAGAACTCTGTCGATGGTTCCTTTATAGGCACCAAGCCAAAGAGGCCTTTTGTACATAAAATCTTTAGAAATAGTCCATTGCCATTCGCATTGTCGGCATGAAACTATGATTTCCGTAACGTATAGACAGCATCCATCCAGAACACTTCAAAGTAAATAAGAGCAAGAATAAAAAATTCTTATAGTGATTCTGTTCCGTATGATTTTGAATGCTACGATAGACATTTTTTAGCAATGACATTAATTCTGAAGGCGGAGTCACACGGCCAACTTTACCCTCTGCCAGGACATTGACGAGTAGCCTAACCGTTTACATTATAGTTGCCATTGCTGAGCCAGCCACGCACTGCTTTTAGTTTTGAGTATTTGCTACAAATTTAGCAGTCTATCCATGATCCATTATACTCTCTGGACCAGAAGTTTAGTAGGCTAATCCCAGCGATTGTGCAGAGTGTAGGCTAATACTGTCGTGTGTATGCCATAGGCGTCAGCCTTTAAACCAGTTAATCAGATTAGCACGTGTCAAACCGGCGCGAGAACTATTTGAAAAACATGCAGTGTGCATGGATGAAAAGATTGAAACTGTTCAGGTGAAATGTTTGCGTAGTGTATGAGGTTTAAGAACAACTGAAAGAGTGGGAAATTTGGAGATTTTACGTGGTTGTAAAACGGTTAGCATAGGTATAAGGAGAGCTCTCGGAGATTTGACGTAGTTTGGTTATGGGGAAAGAATACACGATGTTAGGTTGGTGTAAGGTGTGTAATTCAAAAGTGTCTGGAGGGAGTAGGAGAGGAAGACCTACAAAGGGTTGGATAAATCTTGTGAAAAAGGTATTGGAAAGAAGGAACCTTTACCCAGGAAGCACAAGAGTAAAAATAATGCATAGTGAATTTGAAGTGTGTGTAGATCTCATGCACTACTGCAGAGCCTTCTGTGTGGATGTAATAAGCGGCTAATATCGTGGAAGGTTTTTACATTGGATTTATCAACAGTTCAGCCGTTGATGTTTGAGTGTGACAGTGACCGATGTTTCGTTTTTGTTTATTTTCTGGAGCCACCATATACAGGCAAATTGTTTATGAAAAAACTGTGCATGCAAATTTTTTATCACCGTAAACCATTTTCGACTTGGGAAGAGCTAAAAAAAGAAAAGCCTCAGCCTTCTTGTTTCTCAACAAGTCATTATAGATTAGGTTGCCAGCTTCACGCCCTTTTCTGGAACCAGGCAGAGTTTAGTACCCATTTAAAACTCAATGGACTGATGGGCAGTAGCAAGAAAGTAGTCCACAGACCTAGCAAGCATCACACAGCCATGATGACCACCATATATATATATATATATATATATATATATATATATATAGATATATGTATATAGATATTTTATATAAATATATATATAATATATATGTATATAGATATTTTATATAAATATATATATAATATATATGTATACAGTATATGTAATATATATATATATATATATATATATATATATATATATATATATATATATATAGTGGTCACCATGGCTGATTGATGCTGGCTAGGTAGCATTCTGGACTACTTTCTTCCTACTGCCCATCAGTCCATTTAGTTTTAAATTGATACTAAAGTTTGGCCGGTTTCAGAAAAGGGCATATAGCTGTCAACCTCATCCATAATGACTTGCTGAAAAACATATACATACATACATACATACATATATATATATATATATATATATATATATATATATATATATATATATATATATATATATATATATATATATATATATATATATATATATATATATATATATATATATATATATATATATATATTTCTGGATCGGGGTCCCGTGTCAGCGGTGAAATAATCCATTCAGCACTTATTTCTAGGTAATTCCGTTGCTAGATACCAGAGAAAAGCTAAATGTAAAGCTGGGGTTACTACCCCCAGAGCGAGCTCCAAGAAATGGAGTCGTATATGGTAAAGGGTGAGATTGTCACAATCACGGGACCCTGCCCATAAAGATTCCCAATGTCAAAAGTCCCAACGAGGGAGGTGCCGATACAAGCCCATGCACCACTCGCGGACTGTACACAAGGCAACACTAGCCGCATTCCATGTTAGCACCCACCCCACTAGAATGGTGTTTATCATGGGAGGGACAGAATGAAAAACAGGGGTGGGTCACCGGGTGACACGGGCCCCTCCCAGAAATAGATTTTCCTTTGTCAAAATCCTTTTTCTGGATCGGGTCCCGTGTCAGCCGGTGAAATAATAACAGAGAAATAAACATCATTCTTATGCTAATAAAGACTTAAAACAGAGATGTTGAAAACTAGGAGAATTCTACCTTGAACATTAGTAAGGTCCTCTAAATTCATGTAATGAAAATAATGTAAGTGGTCACCGTCTAAGATCATGAGCTTAGGATTGAACCTGAATAGGCTTGTATTAAGAAAGTATATATATATGTATATATATATTATATATATATGTATGTATGTATCCCAAAGGTTCTTACTCTTCCTCAGATCCTCTCAGCCAGGAATTATAAAAGTAACACAGTCAGTTTTTAAAAAAAAATATGCTAAAGATTAAAAACCTGTCCTCAGGTGGTGTGTGTATTAAATGTCTGAAAACCAAAGAATTTCGTCCTCTACCCACTTCACTCCTTGCTTTTCAGATGTATGCCACATACCAAATTTTTATATGCTAAGTAGCTGAGTAGGTAATGGTAACTACACAGTTGTGTTGTCTCATGAAGCAACAATGGTACTGTTGATAGAAGTGATTAGGCAAACAGAGTTGAACCTTAGTATTTTTTCTCCAGTTGGACATGCTAGTATCTATTAGCGAGTCACTTGGCGACTCTAAAGTGACTGCACTCACAGGGAGTAAAGTTCTTTCATGTGACTTCCCCTTTTAGTGAAACAGTTAGCATAGAGGTTGGCATAATAGTGAACAATCATTTATTTCTGTATAAAACTTCTTGGAATCTCAAAATGTTTATATGAATTCTGACTAAATTAGGTAAATTTTATTGGCTATGCTAGTACAGTACACTCTCGTATTTATATGAAGAAATAAAAACTAAAAAAGGTACTGCTTTTTTAATTCAACACCATCCTACAATACATCCTTGTATCAGCATCTCAAAGAAAGGTACTGTATCTGGAAAATGCAGGGAAACCTACTCGATCAATGCACTCCTCCAAATGGTTTGGAAAGGAAAGTTGTACTGCAGAGCCTAACATACACAGCTACAACAAAATTTTTCAATCTCTGTCATTACCAAGTCCTTGTTCTAGGGCTCATATGATACCAGGTGAGATTGCAGAGAATGAGTGTAACAACCCACTACAGAGGCCTGAGTTTGAGAGGTGGGCAAGACTGCTTAGATCTCCTTGAGAGTATGGAGACCACAACCAAGGCAGAGAGGTTCTTGTCCTTAAGCCAGAATATCCAGAAAAGGACTATGTAGTAGCCATTGACCTCAGGAACAGATGTGAACTAGTCTCAGAAAAAATAGACAGGAAAGTCTGCAGTCTGCGTGGTATACTTGGACGTATGAAAGGTACCTGACATCTCCACAAACTTTCAAGAAAAGCCTCTCTTTTGCAGGAGTTGTTTGATAGTCTTCAACCTTAAAGTATGAATGACTCAGTCCATTAAAGCATGAATGACCCCATGGACTGGTGGTACCTTGGCAGATGTGGCCTCCAAAATGGTATGGACCACAGGAATTAACTCTTGGTGCTTCATTGATAAAGGTCCAGCAGATTGAGATACCACTTGGTTTATGGCCTATGGAGAGCCACCAGAATTGTTCCGAGGCAGGAAGTGAAAACCACACGGTTGGTTACTTATTGGATCAGGCTGAATGTGGTTATTCAAAAGTGCTGGAAGGTATCCTCCAGTGAAGCCCATGGGTGAGGCATGAGAAAGCTCCTGGAACTTAATGATTAACCAAGTGATGAATAGATCGATCACTGATATTCTCCAGATTGTGAATTTCTGCTGTGTTTGGTTACATCGACCACTCCATCCCCATAATCTACCCCTGGCATCTGAGCTGGCCTACCAGTACATTGAAACTTCTCTGGACTTCTCAGGCAGACAGCTTACTGGTATGGTAAACTAACCGCTAGTGCACCATCTTTTCCCAGCCAGCCAAGGGTAAGGAAAACTGTCATCATAGACCACTCATCACTACTGTGTGACCTGTCAGCTGGCCCTAAAATGCTTAAGAGCCATAGGTGATGTTCACATTTTGAGAATGTTGATAAACAGGTTAGCACATTTAAGAACATTTCCATTGCAAGGGAACAGAGTGCAAAGTTCAGCAGAATGCCCACAAGGAGAATTCTGTTGTCTAACCACCATTGCTGGTTGTCCTTCACTACTTGGCTGAGGGGCATAGGTAGTGTCATATGATCACTGACAGGTGACCAGTGCTTCTCCAGACAACTGAAGTGCAAGCGAATCCACCTACAAGGAATGGGCTTCTTCAGAAATGACAATTGACTGAGTGCAGTCTGCCCTAGCTGAGAAGATTGTTCACAAGGAGACAGGAACTGCACTGATACCTCCATTAACATACATATCCAAGAGTCTGCAGTAAAGACTCATGCCACTACCATATTCATTGGCATCCCCAGATTGCTTGCTAATTGGACTGAAGGTTCAACTTCTAGTTTATCATGACCACCAGATTGCAACAAAATGGGAGCAATTGGTCCCAGTCCAGGAACAGTTGCACAACACATTATGTTAGGGCCAGCCAATTGTCAAATTAATGAAGCAGATGGATCCAATATGAATGGGCAGTCGTCAGAGGAACACTAACATTTAAGCCAAGGGAGTAATTGACAGAAAATAACTACAGCAGCCACAACTTTGATAGACACATGCCACACATGTTGCTGATTGTGCCTCTGGCAAGAGGTTCCTGTGGATATGATGTTCAAATCAATAACTGCATCTAAGGATGACTGCCAACACCCACCAGACACAGAGCTGCACCTAATGACTACCAGTGGCTGGCCCATAAAAATTTACAGCTGGTGTAGCCTCACCCTCCACCTAATGGAAAGAAAACAGGTGGCTATTCATTGTTGCTGACGTTCAGATGCCCATACTGCATTTCGTTGGACACTACTGGCTGCTAATGGATGTTGCTCATTACCAGCTTCTGCACAGGTCCTCCTTTAAAGTGCCTCCTTTTCTATAGGTCAAAAGTAGCTGCCTATCTCATGAATTTACACCGCCTAAAATGGACTCCCAGGATACCAGTGCACAGAATACAACCCTGTCACCTACAGCATCATAGAAAACCACCAATCCCTGAAGTTTGGTGTGACAGCCCCAACCAGAAGGTGTACCTTCCCCGAGTTCTCCTTGGCCCGCATATTATGCTACAAGGATTAAACACTTGTTGTGCTGAAATGATGTTCAGTAAACCATTCTGTGTACTGGTCAAACAATATCCCACTGGTGATGCCAGTTGCCCAGATGAAAAATTGGAAAGGTCACAAAAAGTCATCAGAAGATTCCGGTCACGCATCCTAATGTACAGACTTCAAAAAACTATTCTAAACCGGCTGAGTACATACTATTTCTTATTCGTAAGCATCCCATAAAGCTCCCTTACCAAACCCCATACCCAGTCACAGAAAGGGGAAAAAGTCTAATTTATAATCATACATAGCAGCAAGGACTGGGTATCAGCAGAAAGGGTGTATCAGCCTGCATGTGGGATGAGTGACTGACCCCCGTCATCATTTTCTCTGGGTTTGTGAAGTAGATTGGACTACTGACTACAAACTTCCAAAAAAGAGTGGTGTGGTAATCAGCCAAAAACACATACATACGTAATTGATTCATTAAGGGCAACGTGCAGTTTTAGTGAAACCATTCAGTGAAAAATATCTGTAATCATATTTTGTAAGTGACAGTATAACAGACAAGCAACAAAAAGTGATTAGTGTGGCCAGCAGCCTACCAGTAAAAACTTATATGTACAAATAATTTTAAGTGATAATTGCATACACTTTATGATATAATGTTCAGTGAAAACTATTTACATTATTTTCTCTGAGCGTACAAATTCTTTCTATACAGTATGTATATTTTTGGGTGCTGCCATCTTGTGCTACCTTTTGTGTCAGTGTTTATCTACATACTATTTTTAATTTCAAAACACTGTATATCCTTTTGTTAAATACACTGGTGTGGTATTTTGTACATTACCACTTACCTGCATACAGGTTTCACACTTTGTATCCTTTTTACAACTTTCACATTTTCCACGAGTGTTAACCCAAATACTGTATTCTAATATAAGATATGTATGTCCCTCTTTGTTTACTTTCATTTTTTAACCTACCTTTACGAGGTTCCTACAGGAATACAAACCTCACCTTTTATATGAGCATCCTCAGTGCGAGCAGGAATGGTTGTTGAAATTGATGGTAAGGTTGTTAGAAGTGGGATGAGCAGGGGAATACCCTTCACTCATCTTCTGCCACTAGCCACTGTTCCTTTGGCTGCCATGAAGAGTGGATGTCTCACTGCACACACTTTTCCGTTTGAAATGTTGTTGAATAGGTTAGAACCTGGATTAGTATTTGGATTGTTTGATTCTATAATCTGTGTTTTCTGGATTTTTTTTTTGTTTTGTTTTTACTGAAAGTGGAGAAAAAACAATAAAAATCCATTTGTGAGCTATGTGGGCACTTGATGTCCCTTGTTCTTTTTGCAATAGGAAAGGGTTCACCATTTTTACCACGACAAGCAGTGTACTGGCTGGTCTTCTCCTGTCTCATGGGGGAGGGGGATATGCCACTGTGACTCGACTGAATCCTTCTAGTACCTCCTTCCATTTCTGTCTCGCTGTCTATTGAGGTATTCCCTCTTCCCCCCCGGGAGCGTTAATGCTTGATGGGTGAAAGAGTCTTGCCACCTGCTCTCTTCAGAGGACAGTGCATCTGTTTGGGCCAATGCCCCCCTTTGCCATGCTTCATCTGCACTAACCTTGTCCTCTTCCTCAACTGACTCCAAATGTTCCAGATACTAGCAGGATGTCTTCATCAGAGGGCCTGCAAAAGAGATGCCTACGTTCAATATCTCTGGTAGTTTTCTTTAGCTGCATTTGTGGGCAACCTAGCAGCTTCATCTGCTACCACTGCTGCTTCTGCTGGTATGTCTGCTGCTGCTTCCTTACCTCACATGAAGGAAGGGGAATCCATCTGTAGTGGTAATACTCCCAGTGGCAGACCCCTTGTTTGCTGCCACTGCAGGTGATCATCCAGCCTCTAGCAAAGTAGCTGCAACCCAGTGCTGTAATTCATCGGAGAGAGCAACTTCATGCTTTCGATAGCCCTGGGCAGTGTGTACTTTTAGGTACTCATTCATCAGGACAGTCAGAGGTTCCTCCATTTTGTCCACAGTGGGACCATATACCAGTACAAGGATCTCTCCTTCAGACTTGCAGCTGCTCCACAGGTGTTTTTTTCTTAGTTTTCAAGGCCTGCTCAAGGGGTATATACTTGTTGCATTACCTTAATGACTGGCTAGTTGTGGCATTTTCCAAGACAAGCTTGCTCCAGGACATGGATTGCTGCCTACCCTTTTGCCACAAGTTGGAATCATGGTTAACTGGGAGAAGTTGGGTCTCTTCCTAAGCAGCAGATAAGTACCTTGGCGTCCTCAGAGACTCAGCAGTGGTGAGGGCCTTCTCTTCAGACACTCAAGGAAGCAGGTTCACAGAGGTAAGAGTCTCATGCCACTAGGGAGGATCTACTTAAGCCCACTTCAGTGCCGGTGAAGCAACACTAGTCAATCATCCAGACCTCCTAACTTATCTTGTGCCTCTGAGCCGAGAGATGAGAGAGGATCTATGTAGTGGATGGATAACAGAAACCTCTTAGCAGGAGTTCTTTTGAATTTTCTCTCTCCCCTCTCCCCCATCCTCCAGGTACACATCTGTTAATAATGCATTGAGAGATGGTTGGGGCATACAACCAAAAAGGCTTACAGTATTTGTTTCAGGAGTGTGGGCAAAGGATGCACCTCATCTGCATATCAACAATCAGGAGATGCAGGCAGTCTAGTTAACCCTGCAAGCATTCCATGATCGGTTAGTACATAACTCAGTAGTGCTGATGAACAACACAACTGTAGTGGCGTATGTCAACAAGCAGGGAGGGACAGTGTTTCTTCCCTTTTACCAAATGGTAATATATATCAACAAGTGAGCGGTTCACCATGCCATTGATGTCAGCCAGACTGAACAGGAAACAACTGTTCTGTTCTCCAGTGCCAGATATCTGGGCAGTGGTGGATGGTGTTTTCCAGCACCCCTAGGACGATCTGGGTGTATGTGCCTTCCCACCTTTCAGCCTGATTCCCAGGGTGATCAACAATGTTTTCAACACTCCTGGTCTTGGGATGAATAATGTGGCTCCTCATTGGTCTCAAGTGGAGTGGTACTCCGATCTGCTGACTCTTGGTTGAGGCTGTAAGATAGATTCCCCCTTGGCCCCTTTTCTGTGTCAACTGCACATTTAGAGATACCTTCAGCCAGTATAGTACCCTCCCTTTAGCTTCACTTTTGGAGGTTATCCAGCATACCTTGCAAGAGAGGAGTTAATCTCCAGCTGGAGGGTCTGTTCAGCACATAGCAGACTTCCTCATCCACCTTCATCGAGACAAGGCTATCACAGCTTTGTCGTAGGTCTCCTACTGAAGGAGCTGTATCTATTCACCTTGGAGGAGTTATTCGTGCCCATGAGCTTGCTCTCCTCAGGAACTCTGTCCCCTTCAGTGGGATGTATCTCTCGTCCTCCTCCATAGTCTAGCCAGGGCACCCTTTGAGCCCCTAGTACAGGCTTTGGATGAACAGACATGCTGATGGGAGAGAGCTCCTCACCAGGAGTCACTAGCACTGAATGGCACTCAACTATAGGCCAGTGAAGAGTAGCAAGGATCTTAAAAAAAGGTTAATCAGTGGGAAAAAAAATGTAGACTGTGAGAGTATCCTGAGGACATTGGAATAAAGCTTCCATTATTGTCTCCAGGAATGGAAAAAGATAACAGAATGCATGCAGTAAACCCTAGCTCATACTGATCTTTTGCCAGTTGAGGAAGTAAGTACCATTCCTTTCCTGTCACCTGATCCTAATGACTGAGCAAGCCTGCCAGCCTGTTCCACTAATTGTAGATAGGTCCACAATATGGTGAACCATCACTTGTTAATCTATATTTTGTTATCACCACACTAGTACTCTAGTGTTCTAGGCTTGAAATAACAGGGATGGTCTCTTGGAGCTGAGCAGTGGTGCCTTAGCATCATTGAAGTAAGAGCAGGGATCTGCCCATGCAGAAATGAGCTTCTGCAAGATGACAGGTGGCCAAGGACAACCTGCCAAAGCCAATCTGTTTGTTCTTTCCCAAGCAGGAATCAGTGCTAATACCTCCGAGTTTGATGAGCTTGTCTGCTTTTGGGGCATGAGATCCATCTTATCAGTTTGCCCTGCCTTGGGAAAAAGTGTGGGAAGATTCTGTCTTGGAGCAAAAGCATCTCAGAGGTCTGTGATAACCAGTTGTCCAGATAGCACAGCTAACGTGTACTTTGCAAGTGAGGCCAAAAATGACTCGGGTGAGAACCATTGTAAACACCAGTAGAGCTGTTGTCAGTTCAAAACAGAATTTCAAACGTTTACAGCCCATTGCAGACAAGAAGAGGTACTTCTTAAGAGTGACTGTGGACAGATGCTTGGAAGTATGCATCCCTCAGAAACATCAAAGCATAAAATTGTCCTCCATAATGGAGTGCTGTACAGCATGTACTGTTTCCATCTAAAAAACACTTGTTAAGGATGAAAGTTCGAAGGCAAGTCTTCAGCCTCAGTACCCCTTTCCTCTAGAAAGATATGGCTAAAAATACCCCTAGACTTGGCCCTCTGCAACTTGAAGCACCTTTCTCCATCATTGATTTTAGTCCTGCTGACAAGACTAGAGATTTTGGAGAATGTGGAGGGGAAGAGGAGATATCAGCATCTGAGAGCCGGGGAAGGGCAGTGGACCTTGAAAAGACTATTGTGATCCCTTGGAGGCCTGAAAGCATCCAGGACTCTATTCCCTGTCTGCAACATTTCCAAAGGCAAGACATGCATTCTTCTAATTGTGGCAGCAGATTATGCCTAATGGGATCACTATACACGTATAAGGCATTTTTACCTTCTCTCCTTCCCTTCCTACCTAGCTGTAGCTGGAGGAGGGTGGAAGGACTGGGAGTTCTCTCCCCCTTTTATGTAGGAACAAGACTGGGCAACTGGTCTGGGTTTGTTAGAGCAGGATTCCTCCCAACCCCATAATCTGAGAGAGTAACCATATTTGGAGATTTGACAACAGACAACTTCACTAACACTGATGGCTTAATAAAACAGTGTGTGGTGGATTAGATAAAATCAGGGCTCAAATTTGTCTTTTCTACTAGTGACTGTGTTACCCCTGAAAGGTGTGGAGCCCCACACCAATCTTATCTTGAGGGAGGCCTCTCCTTCCTCTTTCTCAAGGAAAAGGGGATGAGAACCCGAAGGTGTTCAGCATTGATGAAGGGGAGAAATAAGGATAAGTTTGGAATTCCTTCGTTTGAGTCTTAGTGGGAGGACCAATAGGCTATGATTGTGGTTGCTGTTGTTGAAGGACCTATGATCAGTGCTGCAATATTCCCTCTTCAGAGGAGGGTTACTCAGGGAAGGAGTTGTTGATCCCACTGCCAAGTGGAAAAAACAAAGGAGAGTCACAGACAGTAGTACAATTAACATTTTATATTTGCAGTCTACACATTACAAAAATTACTTAAAAATAGCAGTTTCAGTAAATACATACCAATACAGCTCTCAAACTTAAAGCCTTGGTGTGAACTTAAATTAAAATTGAGCTTGTTAATGGAATTCCTAAAACTTCACCATCATGCATACTAATACTCACCTTGGGAGAAGTGCTGTACTGTACCACAATAGTCTCTTTAAAAAAAATTCACCTTCATGGGTTAACTTTTTTTTTTGCATGACCATGATAATTATTACTTCAAATGTTTAACTTCCCTTTTCTCCTTAGGCTATTATTCATAGTTAAACTTCCAATTAGTTTCTTAAAAAAATTAAATACTGAATAAAATAGGCTCAACACTAATTCCAGTTTTCTTACTAACATAGTATGGCATCCTGAACTTTTAAAAGCTCAACATTATACCCTGATTCAGTGCACATATTTGGCGAGGTTCATCACACTACCACAAGGCACCAATTTTTATTTTATAGCTATAATAGTAATGTGCAACTTAACCTCATATATAGCCTCTTCAACCAGGAACAAAATGGCATTAGAAAATGTGATAACTAGGTCTTCTTAAAAATATATCCTTTCCCATAAAAAATGCCTAATTCTTTAAATTCAACACACACTTCAAGTTATACTTCAGGAATAAGCAACAGCATTCTAAACACCCAATATTTGTCCACAAGTACCAAATTGGCAACTGATAAAGAAAACCAAGATATAAAACATCATATCAACCACAACAGTAATGAGGGTACTCATAAAAGCTGTAACTTATTGAATATCATTTAGTTTAAAATGGAAAATATCAAATAAATCAAATGGGTAAGCACTTCTACTGGAACCCTCACACAATTTTGTCTGACAAAAATGAAAGTGCATACATATATGCAGCATGAGGAAAAAATAACATGGTGGCAGATTTCAATATGTTCCACAAAGTTAAGTTATTTGATTGCCATAGTTTAAATTCCTCTACCACTAAGACCCCAAAATGAAAGGGCCCCATCCCTAAATACATCAAGAATCCAGTAGAGTAAATATGTTTTCAAGGTGGACAGCCTATCTTATCACCTTAATAGACTTAAATATATCAGTAATTTAAAATTCACAAATGCAAAACTCAGATGACAGGCTTTACCTTTCAGTTTGTGACTTTGCCTTCATCAAGAAAAAGAAGTTCCATTTCCCAAGATAAACAAACCTTGTCAAGTTTTTCAACCAAAACTTTGATATTGGTCAAATATGAATCCAACATATAAGAGGTAGAGATTACTCTTTATTTTTTACAAAACCAAACATAACAAGGCATAGATAAAGGCCTAGGCCAGGCAGAAAGTACTCAAGACACAGAACAAAAGTCATTTCATATTAAATCCACAAAAGGAGATTACAAAGTAAAAACAATGATCATGATTAGACAGTGAACATTAAAATAATTCAATCCATATCACTAATGAAAATTAAGCTAATACATACCAATTATAACTAAAAACCATTACCATTATCATCATTATTTGTGCTAATCTTAGTTTTGGTGTTTTATTGGGACCTTCACAAGACTTCTCGATAGGACATAGACCCATAATGTCTTGTTAGGTTGGCCATGCTAATCTAACATACAGTCATAAACTGCTCACCTGATTCCTTAAAATAATGAAAACTTTCATAATTCAGTTTTTCATTTTAGTTTACTTTGGTCAAAAAGATAGCTTTGCAAATCACTAAATGTTTGAACACTAAGTATTAACTGCATTCCAATTCTTGACAATCCTAATTCAGTTTTAATAGTTACCATTTAATGGCACAAATCAGATGATCATGGAAGGTCAATATGCAATCTCTAATGCTAAACAGGTGAAAAGTAAAAGTTTTATCACACTGAGGGTTGTAAATAATATTTTCTCCTATTTGATGCCCAGAGAATGTTAGTGGAAGTAAAAGATTTATGCCAAAAAAATAACAAGTCCAACTTCCTCCACTGTCTGATATGCTACTTCATTGTTTTGTTAATAATACCTATAGTGTATACAGTATACCACATTTACTGCAGCTGGTATTCCAAGCTACAACTTCTATTCTGGTTAACAAGGATTATTTTCTGTAATAAAAATATATTGCATAGCCACTATCTCTGCAGATATAAAAGTAGTTTTACTATAATAAAAAAAAACAACTGCAACAGTAATGTCATCAGAAATAAACATTTATACACAAGCTGAATGTCATTTATGTCTGGACAGTAAATCCGCTACACAAAATGAAGAGTTAACTTCTCTAACTGAGGGTCTCTGTTAATGTATTTCAGTGATGATTTGTTCCAAGTACTGAAGATACAAATCATTCCACCTTAGCAATACAGGAAAAACTTAATACCTTACAAGCACCACTGCCTTTTTCATTCCAAATAAATATCTAATTACTGCAAAGCAACTCTGACAAAGCGTGCACTTCCTATGTCACCTGGTGCAGGAAACTAAAAAATATATGCCCACTCCATCCAAAGGGCTTGCATTACCATCCCACACTCAGTATTATTTAACAGTCTTCTATCTAAATAACATGCCTAATCAGTAAGTCTCTATTTATTCATTCTTTGCCTCACTGTTTTATTTACCTTCATCGTACATCTTATACTATACATCTTTGTTCCTTAACACAATTCATGTTTTGATTTATGGTTCTATATTTCCCCATAGGCCTTGACTACTCAGCTTGTGTTCTACTATCATGATTACTCTGCATTCTCTATTTTCAGGGATTGAGTCAAGTGAGTTGTTTATTGGTCCAATGAATATGAAATATTCCAACACAAACTTGAATTACTTCAATATGAAGTCCCTCTGAAAATTATGAATGCCATAATTCCATTTAACTTAATCTGTTTAAGCTCTTGTTTATTAGGTTCATCATTCCATGAGGTATGCCTTGTATTCATGATACTAGGTTTTAGTTATGCTATGAAATAAGCTGTATGAATTACTGTCTGATCCAATCAGGTGACCCAATTTTGTCTGTTGTCACCATCTTCCTCATTTTTTCAATACAGACATGAGCATGGATCAAGCATATTTCAACATCTAAGATTGTTTCATAAAATTTAGGAAATGAATACTTATTTTACAAAAGAATTTTAATCACAGTTGTTGTCCAGGTTTGCAGCAACACTTCTGGAGCATCTGTAAAGTTTAATTATTCATGATAAAATGTCCTGTGATATTAAATGTAAGCACATCACTGATAACTCTGCTGTTAAAAGAGAGCACTTTTGGAAAATGAGAACAGGCTGAATTTGCAACTAGACAAATAAAAACCCTGTGCTGGTAAGAGATTTACAGTTGTCAATATAAACAGTATAGCGTGAACCTATGTAATTTGTGCTCAGACAAAAGTGTGTGTATCTAACTTTTCTTGTAAAAGGCACAGTACATTGGCTCAGATGTACAGTGTGCATAATCCCTACATAGAGTTAAGTTCTACTTGGATGAACTGTTACTGAATCGTATCCTGTCTAAAAAGTCTCTAATCCCTACTAGCAATGAAAGCAAATGATTGTTTACAAAAATGCCTTTGATTAAACAGCTTTTCAGTTGGTGAGTCACT
Organism: Macrobrachium rosenbergii; assembly: GCF_040412425.1. Lineage (NCBI taxonomy): Eukaryota > Metazoa > Arthropoda > Malacostraca > Decapoda > Palaemonidae > Macrobrachium > Macrobrachium rosenbergii. Next base: position 34,890,272 of record NC_089765.1, read on the forward strand.
GTCTGTATTTGTGCTACTTTGCACAGTAACAGGTTGCAGTATGCAGATAAAGAGTGGTTCACCATTTTCAAGCAGTTTGGATTTACTTGGGAAATACTTTTAAAATCCATTGTGGAATCTGAGCCCCTATGTACAGTATAGTTAAGCTTTTATTTTTTTAAGATGGAAATCTGGCTGCTGACCATGTACTTTACTTTAACACAACCTGGTACAGAGAAAACCATTGTTTTAAAGAGTACCATCAGAGTTTATTTATCATCACCCAAGTTATTGGAGTACCTTTTTCATCGATCTCAAGCATTTTCCATTGCGACCTCCTTGGAACCACCTTGAGCTTACCTGCTTAAGTGTTTATGAATTGATCTCAATACAGAACACTGGATATTTTTTCAATAGATAAATAGAAACCAACTGATAAAAGCTCATACACACATTTCAATACGGCAATTTAATACGTTACACATGTCACAAGTTCCAGATAGTGTAAAATATTGCAAAATTATCCATGTATGCAGTGTATTTTTAAACCAATCTTTCACACTAATTCTATCTTTTCTTGTTTACACCAGCCAAGAAAACCTGTCTAGTTTTTATCTATATAAAAATACTGCAATAGAAATAAACTAAGATTTGACAAGGAACACTTGATACATTGAATCTAGTGTATTATGCTTATAAGTACCGTACCTCAACGTATGTTCCTACAGGAAACCATGGACCCTTGAATGAGTTCACTGAGAAACTAATTACCCATCTTTAGTGAAAAAGATTGATTTCAAAGTAACTAACGCCCATATGTAAAATGTCTTGCCCATGATTGCAACTTCATCCTAAACTACTAAAGATCTCAAAAAGAAATTCCTCTACCACTCTTACTTACCAATTCTTCTTACTACAAAAACAGTTCCAATATTCATATTCATTCCACTACCTTACAAATACTCAATGGAATGACATTTCATCACAGTGAATATGGAATTGATAAACTGGTACAGCGTACTAGAACACAACTGAATGAATTGCATAAGAAAAAAAAGGAAAGTTGAAAAATGAAATGCTTCTAATACAGCACTGAGATTCAACAACTTGGAAGTGATGGATAACAGTGAATAAGTAAAAGATGAAAACAGCAAGCCTATACAGCACATTTCAGAATGAAGAAACAAAATATGCAATACAGCAACTAAAGAAAATGAAAAACTAAATACTCAATACAGCTAAAAGACTCCAGCAGCCACAGCATTAGCAATCATATGAGCTGTTGCAAACTGTGTTGTAAGCCATAAGCTTTATACACATATAATAAAAGTTTCAAGTTATTAACTTTTTGATTGATTAAAGTTGCTTTAAACCTCTTGAGTAACTTCTTATCATCATCAGGATAAAACTGCAGTAGAGTAATATCCTGGTATCACTGAATGTTAAAGGCTCCTTATATTTCTTATATCAATACAGCCCAAGCCTATTTAGGCTATATGAAAAGCAATGAGATATATACAGTATAACCATTTTGATATGTTCAGAGAAATTATATACTGTTTATCAAAAAGTCCAAGTAAGGTTATTGAATCTTACTTGATTATAAAAACTACCACAATTTTACATCCTATTTTTAAGTTAATTTCCAAATAATGCTCCACAACCTTTCAATAAAATGCACTACCACAAGTCTACCATCAGTTACCATACGAAACTTTCACTTTCCATCTCTTTAAGTGAGAAAACATAATTACTCTTCAAGGAAGATCCAGAATCTCATAATCTTCATATAATTTCTGTGTCAAGTTGTACACTGACGTCATGACTTCGATAGCTTTAGGCATAAGGGATTCATTTCTGGCACGAATAGCAGCATCCCCACCTGTTATCTAGAAAGAAATTTATGAAAATTAAAAGACACCTCAAGCATTACATGCTTGTGTGAGAAAACTAAAAATTACCGTGACACATTTAATCAAATGAAGACTGAAAAGTTCTTGTACAATATAAAGATTCATAACAACTATTTACAAAACAAAACCTGTGTAAAACTGGAGGAATCTTTTTATGTATAGCAACACTCAAGATTAAGAATCGATTAAGAAGGAGAATGTTACTTTTAGTTACCACAACCCAAAAGCAATAAAAGCCATGTGAAATCACACATCCATGAGCAACATTCATTACTAAAGTACTACTGTTTACAATTCTCTTATGGCAACCTTCAAATGCAATCACACGGATCTCAAGATAAGTTCAGTATGCCATTGTTCATAACAAACAATCATATTAGGTCCTCATGCTGAAGCAACCCTCGACACCTACTAGGAAGGTGAATTTTATTTTGTAACATAAAAAGAGCATTCTCTATAAAAAAAAAATTTTTTTTTAACCTCCCCAAAAAATTATTTTTGGAAGTCCTCAATGGGAAACAGAATTCTCTTCCTTGAGATTTAAAAATCCAAGGATTAAGTCTTTGCCACTCATGTCAGGAATGACTAATACAGATGACCCTTCCGATTGTATTTGCCTCGCTTCTAAACCTCATCACTGATGTTAACCTTCAGGAGTATAGATTAGGAGCTACCAACAAGTATGGCCAGTCCATGGCTGCCCATCACTCATTCTTGCTAAAGGATTGCAGCCACATATCCTCTACAAAATCTAGGAGTGTTTCTTGTAGCATCATAATAGTACCTGGTTGGCATAAAAAGTCATGGTGTAGGGGTCTGCAACCTGGTGAACCAACGCTCTTACCAAAGGAAGACCAGTCATGAGCAGCAGTAATGGATGCCACTCAACACTGGCCACAAGGAGTAACCAGGGTCAGCTTCAACATGAGTAATCAACGCTGGTGATCACTCAATGAGGAGAAACAGGTTAAATGGCCAAAAATGTAGAATCCAGAACATTCCCAGGACAATGGAATACAAATTCCATTATTTCCCCCAGGGAACTGGATGGGAACAGCGTACAGTAGCGCACTGAGATACAGGACCATGGTACTGTATATTGTACTTCCGGATATATCAGTGCAAAATGGGAATATCGATTGGGGGGTTCTCACCTCCAGATCGAGGCTTGGCTAATTTAATTAATTTTTATTATTATACTCAAATATTTTCCATGTTTATTGTGCAGCTAAGTAAAATCTGATACTGTTTCTTTATTAATTTACATTGCTTTCAACTCTAAAAGTTATGTTAAAGCTTTTAATGTCCTGCAGTTTATATTAATATAATAAGGCCTAAAAATTATGCTAAAGCTTTTACTGTCCTGTAGTTTATGTTAATAATAAGGCTTTTATCTTACTTCACGGGTACTGTTTATTTATATAAATAATATGCTTTATAGCCAAAATGAAAACAGAACGGTCTATGAGAGAAAATGACTATGCTTACGTATACAGGGGTAACTTGATTAGTTGTCACTCTTCTGTAAGACATTTACTTAAATTGTATTATATAGATACTCTGCTGTGTTTACATTAGTATTAATATTTTAAAATTAGTAAATCATTGTTACAAGCATTGTAGCAGTGTATATACTTCAGAGTAGCAGTTGTAGAAGGGTAATGTAAGATGACTTTGGGTGTTTTGGGATGATGGTTTGGGGTGTATTTTTGTTTGAAATAAACTGTTTTAGTATGATTATGGTATATTTTTGTTTGAACTATTAAATTAGGCAGTGAATTGTTAAAATAGGCAGTCATAAGCATTTTACAGTAGTTTAATGGGTACAGGGTATAACTACAGTGAACCCCCTGTATTCGTGGGGGATGCATCCCACACCCCCCCGCGAATAGGTCAAATCCGCGAATGCTTAAAACCCCCTCTAAAAACACTTAGAACTGCCCATTTTGATAGCTTAAACCAAGAAAAACATTGTAAAAATGCTTATACCTGAATATTTTAATAGTTTTATCACAAAAAGTGCATTTATTCATGAAAATTATATGAAAATACAGTAATTAGTGAATATTTCTCAGTGAAAAATACAGCGAATGGGTGAATGATGGCTAGATATGTTCCACAGAGAAACCCGCGAATGCGTGAGTCCGTGAACCATGAGAATGCGAATACGGGGGGTTTACTGTATACCTGTACTTTATAGCAAAAACATGCATTCATGTATGTACATATACAGTGTTATATTGGAGTTTCTTTTATAGCGGTGTAGGCTCGGACACTTTAATCTGTTATCTCGGTGAGCTACTGTACTGCAAAAGTCTGTCCAGCCTGGAATCCAGCATAGGGGAAAATCTCCCAGCTCAAGTTGAAACTTATACCATTTAGGGTGTAAGAACTACTTTGAACCAAAACTGATCCCCAACCACAGAGCTTGTCTGCCAATCTGTTCCTTATTGGCAGACAGCCCCAGTGGTCTGGCAGACTTTCCACTATCTTCTGCAAATGGCAGAAATCAAAGAGAAAACAGACTCTTCCTCTTCACTTCACCCAGTTCCACTAAGGCTATGCAGAACATCATCACTAACAAGAATCCTGTCAACTATAGCTGGGAACCTGCAGAAGAGCAATGCTTCCCAAGCATCCAGAGCATTGACCTAAAGATGAGGTGTGTCCTATGGTCAGAACTTAACCACCCCTCTCCTTGGACATACCAGAAGTGTCCCCCCTTCCCCTTGGACAAACCAGAAGTGTCCCCCCTCCCCTTGGACAAACCATTAGTGTTCTAATCCTCCTTCAGCACAAATGTAACAATGCACTGCAGGAGTTTGTGGAATTCCCTTCAAGGGGCTCCTGTCATCCCAACATTGCACAGCCCTTCTAAGACTGGCGCCAGAAGAAAGGAGCTGGCAGTGAAGCCTCAGCATCAATGAGAAGAGAGAGAGAGAGAGAGAAACTATCCCAGTGCAAAAGAACTCCGGCAAGAAGACAGGTGGGTAAGGATGACCCACCAAAGCCAATTTGATTGCAGTGTCTGCTGTGCTTAGAGCACACCTAGGTACTTGTCTGCTAATTTAACTGAGTAAGAGATCCAACTTCTAATCTCTTCCCCACCTGTGAAAAACTAGGATGGCTCCTTCCTGAAGCAGAAACCCAGGAGAAAACCTAGTTAACAGGCAACACTCACAGTGCATACCTTGTAAAAGCCTCATACTACATCCAGGTGAGAAACTTGTAACCATCTGCCTTTGGATCAAAACAACAGCTTCAAATTGATGGCCCCTAGCAGACAAGAGAGGAAAATACTGAGTTCTGATGGACAGGTATTCAGAAGTATGTTTTCCTGGAACTCATTTCCAAAGAATATCAAGAATTTTTAATATGACAAGGATAAAATGCTAGTTAAATATTAAACTAGTAAAAAGAAATTAACTATATTGAATAGTGTAAATAAAGTAATGGATAATCAAGCCACCATCACTGCCAAGAAGCTATATGTTTTTCCTCTTCATGTAACATCATGCATCAAAATTAGCCATATGTGCAGCTAATTACATTCTCTTCTTTATGAATTATGAACAATTTTAAGGAATCACAAATAATTAGTCACTTAAAAGGTAAAGAATACTGAACTGCTCCTTGTAAAATTCACCTCAAAAGCCCAAATCTTAACCAACTGAAAAATTGTCCCTCATCACAAAGTTATATTCCTGAAATAGACATGCAAGTTGTATTCCTACCTTGAGGGTTGAGATTTATTGTCACGAGCATCATTTCTCTGTTATTCCGAAATTTCTACAAAAAAAGTTCCTTTAAGAGAAGAAGGTATGCTAGCAATGGAATGGATAGAAAATAAAGTTGAGTAAATAATGTGGAAAAACTCATTTACTCTTTTAATGTTCACTTAAATACAATATAAAAATGGGATCAAGCTCTCAATAAGACAAACTTTCCAGAAAAATTGGTTTTAAAAACATAACTATAGTATATACAGTAGTATAATGGGTTTGCATGCTACACAGACAGAAAAAAAAATTAAGCTGCCATTCCATTCGCAAGATTAATATTGCCATCATTTCCAGATAGGTATTAGTAGTCCTTTACTGGCCCTTTAAATAAAAGATGAAAATGGGATCAAGCATGCAAATAAGGCAAATTTTGAGAAAAGAAAAAAAAAATACAATACTTGGGGTCTGCATGCTACACAGAGGGACAGAAAAAATAAGTAGCCATCCCATTCACAACAGAGGTGCTGTCATTATATTCAGATATATGACTTTTATTACTAGTCTAAACAGTGAGAAGTGAGTGTGTTGCTTTCAAGTTTTTGTATCTTACCTGTTTGCTTCCTTGTGTTACCTGCAGATGAAAAAAATCCAATACTTCTTTAGATTATTTAACTACAAGAAACCAGAAATGACAGAATAGGTATTCCCCATGAACTGTAGGCCGATTTCTCTGTATCCAATATGATTAGGAGATAAGGGTTAACAAAATTTCCCAACAGGCATCATTTTATATTTTTACATCCATATACACCTGCTATTAACGTAAGTTGCCATCTCCTGTATTTCAAAGTGAACAGCTCAATACTTTTCATTGTTTTTTATGATTATTTTCATTTTGTTTTCATTAATTTATTTTCTCTTCAGTATGGCTTTACAAAACATAAGATTTTCAAGGGTACAGTTTACAGGGACCACCCATAAGTTAGGCTATATTCACCATTTGATAAAAATCTGTCTACTGTTAACTCATTAATATTTTTCTTTAGAGTGCTTGTTAGTAACAAATTGCAATGCATGTTCAAAGCAGTCTTAAAAAATACTATCCAAGATTGCTATGTTGCATGAACAGAATGGTCAAAAGTACAAGAAAATAAAGGTCAGTTAAGCAGAAAACAAGAATCTTACACTCTTAAATAAGCCTGCATCTTAATGCAGTTACTGTCTCATGCATTCCAAATTACAGGTATCAATATTCCCACTTCATAGGGAATGTCTTAGTCTCCACCATATTATCCTCCTTATGATACTTTACATATATAAATAAAAATAACATCTAATTTCCAAAAATAGAGAATGAATACATAAGCAATTAGAATTTGCCAGTTTTATTTCAAGCATATTAAAAAAGGAATTTATGAAAGCCATACTAATGCAATACTATATACACAAGCCTTCACTGGACCGAACTTGCTAGGCAACCTTATTTTGAATAATGCTTAATATCAAAGCTGCAAATCTTGAATAAAAAAATAAAGAAAAAGGGACAGGAGCCTCTTGCAAAGATGCTATATACAATACTACTAACTACAAATAAAAAGATTAAGTACATAATTAATCTGTAATTAGGACTCAATCTAAAGGTTTATTAAGAGAATTATTAAGAGAAATGAAAAAAGATTGATCAAAGTTCCAGACAAAAAAAAATGAGGTATGAATGTATGATAACAGACCACACTAAGGAATCCATAAATAATAAAGATAAGGCTTGCTGGTATTTGCTTATTCAACCTTCCCAAGCCTAGTAAATTACTGGGTAAGCATCTGTTTTCTAAAAGGGGGGAAAAGGTCTTTTCATCAATTTTTAAAAGTCCCTTAAACATTAAAAGTATTAGTTTTCACCTCCCTCCTGTTTTTGGGCACTGCTATTTTTTTTTTATATACAGTGCTGTGCACTAACATCCTTTGATAATAATTTTAAATATATGTGCAGTAAACACATATGATCACAAACTAGAAATTATTTATGAAAAGCCAAATTAGCTTGAAAGAAAATGCCAATTTTTCTCTAAACTTAACTCCAACGTCAGTAACCACAAATTATTTTTAGTGAAGCCACATATAATAACAAAGAAATAGGGAATGAAAAAGTTTTCACATCTTCACTAAAACAACCTATTGTCTCCCTGATCCAAAAGTGTATGACAGCTGGCACTGAAGAGTGAGGTAAACTCAAATTCCTCCTCATCAATTTGAAATCAATGACAGTGTACAAAGAGGTATGTAAATGTGAAACATTACGGAGAAACTGTTTGTAAAGCAAATTCCAGATTTTAATTCCTAGAAAAATATAAAATACAAGAACTCAACTATATACAGCTAAAACACTCCCAAGCATAAAAAATTAAAACCTTATTAAAGCAAGGTTCTTATCAAGTACTTTCACCTCTCACTGAGCCCTTTAAAACATTCTTTACACTTACCCTGTCAACAATGGTCTGCTTAGTAGGCATCATAAGTAAAACTGCACCTACAGTTTTCGCAAGCACCCACCCGTGGAATTTAGCAAGGGTACGACTGTAAACCTCTGATGTTACGCTTCCTAAACCACCATCATCAGGAGCTTTGTGAAGTTCCGAAAGGAATCCAATAATGAATTCTGAAACAAAAATTTAATAAGCATACATTAGACTGATTTGTGTGCTGAGCAAACAAAGCTACCTCCACAAAATCATTTAGTTACTCATTTCCAGTGCAAACACTATTACACAAAGAATGTGATTTGATTAACACTGAAAAGTTTTGTCAATCTTTGAGAAAGCCTGTTAAAAAAATTTACATAGTTCACTTAACTATATATCCAAACTTTCATATATTTCAATGAATTATCAATACCATCAGAATACCTAGAGCTCTATGGAGACGTAGCAACGTTCTTGAACCAGACTGACGGTCTTTGTTACTGATGAGGTTATGCTCTTGCTCATATTCAATCATAGACTGAATGGAATAATAAAAGTCTCCCGCACCCCCCTTACGGTAACACTGAAGAATGGTTATCTGTTGAAAAGACAGAAATCAAATTAGTATGCTTGTGCAGTACTGGGTAATTACACTATTCAAACATTATTCATGGCTACAGATCATAATCCAAATGGCATCTAATCCTGGCACTCTGAATGAAACTGTTTACATACCACCCAGGGCCATGCTAAATTGAACTAAAGAGCAAGTTATCACAGGGTAGGTGTTAATGGTTTAGACCATCTTGGTAGGGAAAAAAATTTCTAAATTTAAAATTATACATCTTGCCAATGTTAAAACCTTAAAGAATAATTTCTAACAAGGTCCCTTACAAGGCAACATTCCATAAACCAAAAGGGTAACAGAACACTTAAAATGATGCAAGTTCATTTTAAGTGATATGTATATTAAAGTTAGAATTGGAAACACCTTATCTAATGCTTTTGAGCTAGTGGAAGGTGTCCCACAAGGCAGTGTATTGAGTGTCACCTTATTTGCTGTGGCTACAAACAGCATTGCTGAATGTGCCTCACCTTCAGTAAAGACATCTTTGTTTGTAAGTGACCTTGCTGTAGATGTCAATAGTTATGATGCTATTGCAGCTTATAATTTCTTGCTAAAGTCAGTTAATGCAATCACCAACCGAGCTGATAACAATGGCTTTCGATTCTCCCCTCCCAAAACTGTGGTAGTTCGTTTTACTAGAAGTACTAAAAAGATAACCATTCCAAATATCGTATGAGGAGGAGGTGAAGTTTTTAGGGATGATTTTTGATGAGAAGCTAACATGGGCTAGTCATATTTACTCCTTGAAAATTGGGGTAAAGAAATCCCTTAACATTTTAAAAGCAATCTCAGGTTTTAACTGGGGTGCTGATAAGAGGTCACTTTTATAGTTATATGACTCATTATGTAAATCTAAGCTTGAGTATGATTGCCAAGTCTAGTTCAACAAGTGCAACCAAACTTAAAGAGTTGGATGTAGTTCACCATGCTGGTCTAAGAATATGCTCTGGTGCACTTAAGAAACCACCATTTGAAAACTTATATACTCGTATGACACTGAAGAGCTCCATCTAGATTTACGTCGAGAGGAACTGGGACTGCAGCATATGATCAAATTAAGAGGTTCCCCTGAAAACCCTGCAGCATCCATTCTTAACCAAAATGATGCACATCAGTTTGCAAACACTAGGTTATCCAAGCCTTTTCATGTAAGAATTAATGCTGCAGTTGACAATGTGTCTATTAAAAATAAAAAAAATTAAGACAATACACTGCTCTAAGTTGCCTCTGTGGTTGACTCCAGAACCATCGGTCTGTCAAAAAACTGCTGTTAAAAAACAGTTAATGTCCAAGAAGTGAAGGCTCGTTTTCTTGATCATGACCAAATACATTTGGGTTCTGTAAACTATTCACTGATGGATCAAAGACACCAAGTGGCATTGGTTGTGCTGTTGTTCATGGCAATAGCTCATATGCAGGCAGACTATCTAATAATGCCTCTATTTTCACAGCTGAATTAACTGCATTAGCCAAATCTCTTGAGACTGTTTCTACTCTACAGGGTAATACTTTCACCATATACTCAGATTCCTATAATGCACTCATGGCCATTTAGTAGTATAACCCTAAACATCCAATTATTCAATATATTCAAGAATGATTGTACAGGTAATACTCGAGTTACAATATTTTGCCTTATGGTAATTCGATTTTGCGATGGGGTAAGCAATTAATACTGATACGACAATATTTATAAAATATTTTTAAATTGCGCGCAGGCACAAGCAGCAGCATACAATCAGGCAGCGAGAGAGACCAAATTACAATAGACTAACTTCTTTTCCTCCATTTCTTTATCCCATCTAGTTATTAAAAAAGTAAAAGAGAATGATAAAAATATTGTTAGTAACGTTATACTCTTGCGTAAATGCGTACATCCATACACAATCAAACAAGAAACTGTTGTTTTGCTTATAACGGAATCGGATAACAACAGCTGTTTTGATTGTATTCCACCATCGTACGGTAGTAAACAATTACTGTAGCTATGTTACAAATGATGTTAAGTAGAATAGGACTAATATATTTTCAAATTATACCCTTATTCGCTATGGATAAAAGATCGGCATACTGCTAAATTTAGGCTACAAGTTGTAGCTGAAGCTGAGAAAATGTTCAAGCTGCTAATGACTATAAATTATCGTGCATTGGCAGCACGGATGAAAAACTACCATAAATAAAATTGGAGGGAAAGTATTTTAATCACAACTACTGGGCATGAAAGAACACAAATTACTGCTGTTTTCACGCCGATAAAAAATAAATCCGTATAGCTCGTATTATGATGAAATCAAGTGAAAATAGGGAACAGAATCTTTATTTTTTTTTCTTTCTTTTTACACAAAACAAACATAACCCCCCTTTTTTTCTTTCTTTACATAAAACAAACATACCCCCAAACAGCCAACATCATCTATTAACGAAAAAAATTGCTAAATTAATTTCACAACAAGACATACTTCATTTATATTTTGACTTAAAAACATTTTGTATAACGAAAAATAACCTTGCCCCATATAAATAAAGTAACCTTGCCCTGTATAAATAAAGTATTTACGCTAACTGGAAGCAAGAAAAGCGCTCTAAACTGAGTTAAATAAAACTTACCACATAATCAATTTCCAAACCAAAACACTGGTCGCAACTTATTATACAAAAGCAATATAAGAATATGTGCAATATTATTGGATACAGTGAAGTAAAGCATAACATTTTAAAAGATTCACAGGAACGATGTATATTGGTTATGCTGACGCTTGTATAATAAGATGTTAATATGTGAATATAGAGTACAGTACAGCATTATGTAGGCTGGGCTTCCATACATGCATATGATATACCATAGTGTAGGCTAAGCTAATTCTTGTTTGTTATTCAATTTCTCATAGTATTGAATTATCATAAGTCATTCTGCATGAACCTCCAGAATTAGCTGATATTAATAACTACTATATATGTATACAAGGTACTTGAGTATATCTTAGTTTAACCAGACCACTGAGCTGGTTAACAGCTCTCCTAGGGCTGGCCCGAAGGATTAGACTTATTTTTACATGGCTAAGAACCAACTGGTTACCAAATAGTGTAGGCTAGGCTATATTCGAGATATGTTTTTTTCAACAAACGATGGGTCGTTTGGAAATTAACCCCACTGTAAGTAGGATAATACCTGTATAGGCTTGCTTCCAAATTCAAATCAGTCCATTTTTGCTGTGTCCCTGCCCATGTGGGCATTGTAGGTAACAAACTTGCTGACCATGAAGCAAAAGATGTCATTACTAAAGATGACATTCTATTCCATCAAATTCCTGCTACCGATATGAAATGGACTATTTGTTCATATATCAAAAATATGTGGCAAGCGCATTGGTCTTCTTCCCTTCTGGCCAACAATAAAAAGTACAGGAGGATCAGACAAAGTATTGAACATCCGCCATACACAATTGAACTACAGATTCCTTTTGGGGGGGACTGTACTAGTCTGTATACAGTGCAACTCTCCTCTTACTGTGGAACACACAGTGCGACTCTCCTCTTACTGTGGAACACATCATTATATTGCTGTAGGTATGCTGCAGCACGGCAAAGACAAGAGTTAGTGGTCAGGGATATAGCAGAATTGCTTGGTCCTGATGTAGCTGTTAATACTGTATCATAGTTGGATTCCTTAGACACATTAACCTCTATAATGAAATTTAATACTGACCTCTTGGTATGTTGCCAAGTGTAGTATATACACTTTTGCAGTTGTTTATATAAGAATGTTTATGAATTTTTTTTTTTGTATTTTACTTTTTTACACTGTGAAGGTTATGCATACCTTAAATGCAAAGTTATAATTTTTTTATTGGGAATATCAGTTTTTGCCAAATGTCAATTTTTACCAGCTTTAAAATCGTTCTTTCATTTTATTCATTTTTTTATGGGGAATATCAGTTTTTGCCAAATGTCAATTTTTACCAGCTTTAAAATCATTCTTTCATTTTATTTATTAATAAATTCATTGCCATAACTACTCATCTCAAACCAAATTCATTATAGTGCTGAAAAATCCCTCGGATTCCAGTGCTTGGCTTCAAGCCTAAATTTCATATTCATATTCACAGGATAAAGAGACAGATTGCTGTAAGGTGACCAGTGCCTCTTAAGGCAACACTGACACAAGAACTGTTGAGTCACTTGTGAGGCACATTCTCCTCCAAAGGCCTCAGATGCATTAGCTTACAGGAGAATATAAGAATAGGCTCATACTGATACCATGTCAATCATGATGACCAAGTACTTCATTTGCTGCTTTGGAATGGGGATCCATCTTTTTTACCAATGCCCCCAGATTGTGGGAAAATGCAAGGATTTGGGCATGCAAAGAGGCAATCTTGCCTCCATGGAGTTTGGTTGCGCAAACTTCCCAGCTTGTGTCTTCTTCCGGAACATGTCTGGAAAAGGTGCTGACACCTGTATCACAAAATAATTGGAACTGAGCCAAAACAAAAAGAAAATTAGTTTTCAAAATACTTACCTTTTTTTGAACATCATGAGCTACAAAATTGAACACTGAACCCAAGATCTGGAAGAACCTGTGGAAAAAAGGAAACATAGTCTCACTTTAATAAGTGTTGTGGGCAGAACATGAATAATGCAGTCCTTTCAAATACTAAAGAACAAAATTCAAATATTTAGTTTTATGACATATTTCACATATAAAATAATTATTCACATCCTTATGTGGACATGTTTATTTTTATCATAAATTTCAGATAAATTTGAGCACAGTTGAAGCAAAAATATGATGCAAAAGTGTACCAAGACTACTATATAAAGCACTTTGGTAAAAACCATAAAATTTACTGAGGTGACTGGTATTTCATTTTCCTTTTACAGGCAATCCCCAGTTATTGGTGGGGTTTCCGTTCTGAGGGTGTGATGATAACTGAAAATCGGCAATTTTTCTGTGAGGTTTGGGGCTTTTCGGTGCCGAAAAGCATTGATTTTCAGTTATCGGCACCTATGTTAGGTATGTATCGGTGCCAATACCCAATTATCGATGCCAATAAACGGAAATCTGTGATTTTTGGCACCTAAAATTGCCGATTTTTGTCGCTAGACAAGCCCCGTAAAACCGGATCGCCGTTAACCGAGCCCGCCATTAACCAGGGACTGCCTGTACTATGAATCTCAATCTCCCTTAACACCTAACATTATATGGCTTTCTCTTTCAGGATACTAAACACAATTTTATAAACACTGGTTAGATCAGTAACAGAATGAATTTATGCAACAAATTTTAAAGCACTATTATGATTGCATATAAAAACCAATGTCCCCACATCCCCCCCAACCCCTCTTTCCTTCTCAGCAAGGAATATGAAGAAAAACTGTTAACTTATATTAAGAAAAATTGTAGATTTACATATATGCAGTTAACGTTATTGAAATAATCAGCTACCATATGGAAGGACAAACTTTGACAAAACATGCAACTAGTACAGCTGGAAAAGAATTCTTTTAAAAATAAATCTACAGTACTGTGATTTACAAGAGAAAAGGAAACAAAAGCAGGTTAAGTATATAGCAGAAATGAAAACACTGTGAAGCAGCATATCAGACAAGCAGAGCAGTCATTTACGATAATAACATCATACATGACTGTAAAACATGGAACAGTAGAAAGAATATAGTAAAAGAACAAGCTACCAGTACTGTTATCATAAAGAAAAATATTGTCGAGTAAAACAATAAGCAGTTTGAAAACATCAGTGTTCTATAACAAAAAATTCAATCATCTTTAAATCCTGAAAATTCATCAGCATCATCATCATCATCATCAAAGCCTAAAAACTCAGTGATTGGTATCACTGTCTTAATGCATGTTTTTATGACAATAGTCGATGTACTAAAATGCCCTTATTTTGATAAACACCACATACCATAAAATAGCAACGACCCATGAGCATGACTGGGAATTTTTGGTGTGCAACGACTGATGGTAAAGATGTTAGTAAAGCCCACAGTGATGATGATGGCCGTCAACATTACTCACTATGATCACCTTAATTTCAAAATAATTTCAAAAACTAAAAGTAGTAACAAGATATACGAGGCAGATATGACAAGGATACTGTGTAACATTTTAGAAGTAAAATATACCCTGGCTGGGGTCTCAGTATATTACTCCACCAGATACCTCAACTGCACATGTAACAACGGGTGATATTTTTTTGAGCCTTTTTTTTTTTTAAAGGGGGGTCACATTGCCACCAAATATGGTAATTTGTATTTTTCATAAGTATATAAACCGAGCCTTTTATGTAGCAACATTTCTCGTTGTGAGCTTTTATGGTCATTGAAACTTAGTAACCCTTTGGGCAACCCTATGACAGCTGATAGTCAGCTCAGTGGTCTGGTGAAACTATTGTAATAATAATAATATAATAATAATAATAATACTACCGTACATCCAAACATAGAAGACAGCCATATTTGGACTAGCAAAATTTTGCAAAAAAAGAAAGTTGCACTACTTTCACGCAATTGAATGGATGCTTTTGTTGGTGGGCTGCATGTGTCTCAGTGAACTGCAGTACCATAACTATGGCTAGTACAACACAATAGTGAATGGCTAGTACAACACAATAGGAAACTGCAGTACCATAACTATGGCTAGTACAACACAATAATTACTGCATTTTTTTGAAGTTCACTGATTCTAAATATTTAATAAACTTTTCTGAATCTGACATAGTAGTGAACTGAAAAAATTGAACAGATTACTTGCAAGTAGTACATGCAGCATAATCAGCCTAGCCATGTTTTGTCAAATTTTCTTGGCCAACAGTGTCTCAGAGCTTGCAACTGGATAGGGCTACAGTTGGTGTAGTATTTTAAGATTCTGAAAGTACTGGATGTAGGCTCATGCAGCAATTTTTTTCCAACACAGATAAAATATTAGAATTATAGAACATTATTTTCCTGCCCTATAACACTTTTTAAGAACACCGATGAATATGACGTACTAATAGAACAAAATAAAAGAGAACAGATCAAAATCTACACAATACAGAGAGCAAATAGTAAAAAAGCATCTTAATCTATAAGAACTAATAATATTTTCCACATTGTTACCATTAAATTTTATAAAAGTACTGCAAGAAAATGAAACAAATGTATACTGCATTTGATTACGATAGTCTTGCTATTGTAGTGATCAACATAAACCAATGAACAAGCTGCAATTTTACTTTTGTCAGCTAATAATGTTCCTTAAAGTCAAAGTTGTTTGAGTAGTGAAAATAATGGATATTGATATATACCATTCAAGTTACTACTCTCTATTTACTGTTTACTGTAATCTGTAATATCTAATGGTAACAATGTGCAAAATATTTTCAGGTCTTGAAGATTAAGATGGTTTTCTAATATCTGTTACATCTGTATTGTGTGGATTTTAATCACTATTCTTGTTTTGTTCTATCTGGATGTCATGTTCACTGGTGTTTTTACTAAGTGTGACTATGCAATAAAATGTTATTCTGCAATTCTAATATTTCCTTTTGTGTCTGGGTTTAAACACAACAAAGCATAACATCCTTCTTCTACGTAATACGCATTTCCACCTTACATAAATTTAGAAGGAAAACATAAAACCGTACCACAACTTGAGGAAAAGTACAATCTCTCTTGTCGAAGTTTCAACATACTGTACTCCCCCGCAAAAAAAACTTGTGCCTACATTACTTACAATAGTCCTGTTCATCTGTTCTACTCTATTTGATCTGATGAACTCCACATTCCAACACAGGGCTTAATCTATGTTAATTTGTTGCTATCATGTTCGATATTCCACATATTCTGCCATTTACTGAATAATCAGTTTTACAGATGTTTATGGCCAATAACAGAAATGTGTGTGTGATCTTCCATAATAGCTACAGCTCTAGCCTCTTTTTTGGCTTCATTTTAATACCTTCATGGACAAGGATCTAACATATTTACATTTTTATCATCTTCAAGCAGTGAAGATCTTCATCTTTATGAAGTAAAAATTTAATGTTGTTCAAGGGTATTTTTAGATTATAATTTTCATGGGCTTCTATAGCACCTCCAAAAATTACACATTTGTGCAAAAGAGACAAAACCGTCTATCTGTATTCCAGCGAAGCCACCAACAAAGCACTGCCAGGCAGTGGTGAACCATGAAGGCTCAGCACATGCACCTGGATCAGCACTTTTAGAGAATGCAGACTAGTAACCTACCGTCATGCACATAATGCCCTTAGCAGGTCAGAGAAAAACAAGCAGAAGTAGGGAGAGAGAGGGAGCAGTCCAGGAGGAAGGAGCCAAAAAGATTCAACAGTACTAAAGGCAAAGTAATCCCCTATGAAAAAACTGGAGGAAAGGCAAAATATCTTTTGGCCTTCCTCCACTGTAGCCAAACCTCTCCACTACAAAGGAGACCAGCAAGCACACTCCCCACAGAACCTACTAATGCAGAACAACAAAACTGATTACAATAACACCTAGTTCATGAGACAGCCAAATACTAATCTTCCATCCTTCGCAATTTTGCATCTTTAATTGTTTTCACTTTTCTTGTTCAAATCCATGTTGATTAAGAAAAACTATACATACAATGAAAAGATGAAAGAAGTTTCAACCTGATGGTCAGTCAGAGTGTCGCATGAAGTTGACTAGGTCATGGCTGAAGAAAACGTCCTTGCTTACTGCAGGTGAGTAGGGGGGGTCTCCCAACTCACCTACCTCTCTTTAACTACCATATTACCAAGTTCCAGCTTGCAGTGAGGAATACTACTATGCAAATTCCCATAAGAAAAAATATATTTATACTTGTTATAACAAACATATACCAAATGGCAGTTCTATGGAAGTGTTAAAGGCTTAGATTAGATAAGCATCAATTCTGAGTCCTTGGCAATGGTTCCTATTCAGTTCATTACTTCATTATAATTATTGGTTTCCAATACTGTACAGTCATTCCCCTACTTACATTTGTGGTCCTAAAGGGAGAATTCAATGATAAAAGCCGCTAGTGATCCAGCTTAAGAAATATTTGCAACTAATACACCTCAAAAATATAACAAAACCATTTATAACCTTTACATGAAAATATGACTTACTTTCAAAGATTTCACGAGGACACTTCCTTTATAAATAGTTTTTAACAGATTATAACTACTGTACACTTACTTGTTAATCTCCGAATAAGCTCTAAGATATCCATCCATGTGAAGCTGACCATCATCTTTTTTACACTCCATAAAACTGTCCACCACCAGTTGCAGATCAAAAATAAGGTCATCTGTGTTGATATTTGCAACTGCTTGTTGATCTGTCCCACAGGTGGCAGCTGTCGCACCCTCCAAGCGACCTGGATTCAATGAGCTAGTTTCCGTTGGCTGTTCATTTTCACTGACTGGTAAGCTGCCCGACATGGTGGAATTCCAAAATGCAGAACCCTGAGAAGCATTAAAATTCTGAGTTTCTCATGACCTAATAATGTAATTTTTAGGTGATTGTTAAGACTTGAACATAAAACTACATTTCACTTGTAAACTCTAATTATAGCTATGAGCTGTATCGCAATACGATGTCAAATTACGAATCAAGAATATTTTTTTCTTTTCTAATGACTGATCTTTTCTTTCTGTACAGTATTTCCTTTCACCTTCAGTTACTTCTTTCAAATGAACACCATATTCTTTTGGAAGCTTGCATTTCAAGTCAATGGCCCCCCTAGGCTTGTCCCATTATATAATAATAATAATAACAAAAATAACAACAATAATATAACAACAATCACAATAATAATAACAACAACAAAACAATAACAATAATAATAATAATAATAATAATAATAATAATAATAATAATATTGTAGTACCCTCTGTTACCCATTGGGTTACCATTCTTCCATCAAACAAATACAAATGGTCTAATACCACCCCCCCCAAAAAAAAGAATAGAAATACACTGTGCACTACTGTACCTCAATTACCATTAACTTTTCTGGAACATTAGGGGCAAATCCTTTCTGAAATATAATTGTAAATTACTGGTATACAGTATAATACTTAAAACAACTCAGTGACCAGCAGATCTGACAGTATTATATAAATCTGTGGTATCACACGAAACAGGATCCCCTCAAAATACCAAGGAGGCTACACATCTATTATCTACCAAATCAGATGTATAATTAGTACAGTGAACCTTTTCTAATTTTCTTTTTCAAATTAGTACAGTATATCTTTTCCAGTTTTTTTATAATACTTATAAGATGGACATTCCTTGTTAAAAACATGGTTTTATGGAACATATGTTTGAGAACTTGGCCTTAGATTTGAATGCAAATTAACAGTTTCCAAGGATAAGGTTCTAAAAATAAAATCTAATGAATTGTGTAAGCCTCATTTAAAATTTTCATGGAGTACAGTATGAGGTAATTAATATATTTAAACCAGATTGAATCTCCAAATTTTCATCTATTGGAAGCTGCACAGATTTTTGAGGATTCAATAGAATGCTTAAACATGATTCTAAAAGAAAGCCATAAGAGTTTTTTAGGCATTCTCAAGGTCATTAATGTGATATAACATCAAGATTTCACTCTCAAGGAAAATTCATGTCATTAATATGATATAGTACAGTATCAAGATTTCACTCTCAAGGAAAATTCACAAGTAACAATTGACATTCAAAATCAATATTGAAAAGCAAATCGGCTGCTGTAAGTCCTAAAAGTCTCACCAGTTTTCATGAATTAAAATTGAAATTTTTGTAAAAAAAAAAATTACTGGTAACGCAAACTCTTCAGTGTGCACACACATAGGCTAATCTTGTAGTCCAGCAGATCCAGACACCACCACAAAAAAGAACTCTCCCCAATGACCACAAGTACACAATACAGGAACTACAAGGCAACTAATGACAAAATCATTCCCATGTTGCCCAGAATTGACACAAGAAGAGTTGTGATAGGGAGAAGGTAACTTGTTGTATAATCTGATTAAATTGTATCATAAAAATCTATCTAGGGTGTAAAAAAATATAATTTAAAATAACTACAATCAGTTTTCTTATGCTTGTTACTAAGTAGGGAAGGCTTCTTGCCATATGAAAAATTTTAACCAGGGTGCTGAGGTAGGCAGCTTCCTAAAGGATTACTATATAACCAAGTAATAGAAGCCCTTGAGACTAACATGGGGTTACGAAGTTGGACAGGATTCTTATTAGTAACATTGTGGTTTGCTATTTTTTGAACTTTTTATTTTCCTTTTTTTCTACAAAGAGCTAAAAAACATTCTCCGGCTGAGGCTCCATGTACATAAGATCTAGGTATTATTACCCCAGAAAGCTACAGCATATGACAGGAGGGAACATGCATTGAAAATAAGTGTGAAGAGCTAAGAGAGGCAACTAACCTATTAGTGGTCAGTTATGACCTGGCTGCCACAATAATGCTTTTAAAAGCTAGACATAGCTACAGCATGAACTTTACAGCCCTTAATATGCACTATGGATGCTTGGGTCAAGGCAGTGGTCTTGTACACCTCTATTATCAGAGTTCCGATTTCACTGTGCTAGTAGAAAGATGAATCAAACATCCCCCTTCTATAGTAATACTTTGTCCTGAGATATAATCTCGTACCTGTGACAGGGCAAAGGACAAGGTCTTCCTCCTTTCATCCCATATCTGGTATGGCAGGAATCTCAAAATATGAAGAGACTTGAGTCTTACGGTGTAGACACATCATAAGCGAATAAGAGAGTGAGCAGACGAGCCAATAATAGCTATATGTTTATCATCAAGTTAAAGGTTCTAGAGCAGGATTAAGTAATTCTATCACACCTTTAGGCAACTGTTTGTTTCCACTCACCCTCAGTCCATACAAATACAACTAACTACTTACTACTTACAGATGTGCTTATATAAGGTGTAATTATAGTTTTGTACAATATATAGAGGATTAAACCTGTGATAAAGATACATGTAAATTAAAGTGTACAGGCAGTCCCCGGTTTACGGACGGTTCCGACTTCGACGTTCGAGACGACGCTTTTCAAATATATTCATCAGAAATTATTTCCCGGCTTAGAGGATTAAATATGGCCCCAAAACGGCAGAATAATCATAATTTGAAGGTTTTTTGATGTAAAACTCAATAATAATGCAGTTTACATCGTTTTCAATGCACCCAGAGCATTAAAAGTAAGGTTTTCTTGTGATTTTTATGATTTTCGACGATTTTCCGCTTACGACGATTTTCAAGTTACTGAGCGGCAAGAACGGAACCCCGTGTAAACCGGGGACCGCCTGTAATTACAGTTCTGTACCATACACAGTATTATAGAAACAGGCCTATGATAAAAAGCATACATAGAATCATAAAAAGAATGTCGTATCATAAAAAGAATGTCGTAAGTGTTGTAAAGTATTATACCTGTGCCCTGTTTATACAGTTGTTTGATGTAGAGTATAAATATTAGGACTTTCAAGTATTGCATCAATATAAAATACTGTACTATTATTAGAACAGATAAGAAGAATGATAAGAGAGAATACTTGCCTGCCTGCACAGGGTAGATTTTTTGCAGACCTGCATTTATGCACTTTCATTGTATACCAGTATCTACATATTTTAATCCCTCATTAGTTTACAAAACACGTACCGTATCAATTTTTTAAATGCCCCTAAGTTTGCACTATTCCAGTGTTTCTTATTATCTTTATGTATTAATGTTACGTACCTTCTCAGAAAGCAGTGCTGCTAAAAAGATGGCAGTTTCTACTGCATTTACATTAGTTTTACCTCTTTTTCATACAATTTTTTATCACTTTTTCTTATAATTTTCTTTGCTTCTGAAGCTAGATCATGCAGAATCTATCCAAAGTTGTCATTTTTGCTTTATTTAAATAATCTCAAGTCTTGCCAAGTCTCTGTTTCTTATAAACATGGACAGGACTCAGATGAACACAACCTGTAGGATATACAGTACCAGTAATTATATGGTGGCAGTGAGACTGTAGTTAGTGTGGGGTATTTTATGCTGATTGTTCACTGGCTGTTAGGTTGGTAGGCCTCTGTCTTGCTTGAAGTCTTGTTGACCTTCTTACTGCTAGTGTAGCAGGTGTGTGTCAGGGAATGGGAGAAGCTGGAATGACTCCTTCTAGGGTTAGTAAGGCCACTCTTGGCAGTGGTTGATGACAACTGGCAGACTGTTTGGCCAAGCTGGGTTAATCTTCAATGGTTTTTGTTCTGTATAATTTTGCAATAATTTAATGATATTGTCTATACAGGATATAGTTATTTATGATGATTCCCCCCCCCAAAAACCTTCTCGTATTTATGATGATTCCCCCAAAGGCCTTCTCATCTTGATATTTCTGATGCATAATGTCTTTAGAAAAGATTTTTATGGGCTTTTCATTGTTGGGGTCATTGTCTTTTCTTTGCTCTGGAGCCACTTGCCCAAGGTGTGCTTTGTTTTACAAACAAGGAATTGGAGAAATTGAAAAGAAGAATTTTCACTGCTAGGAAGTCCCCTTTCTCCAACCTCCCTGAAGCACTGAGGATGACTAACTGGTGAATGTAAAAGATTTGATAATATCCCATAACTATGGCTCCCTTCGCCAATAACAACCTCACCTATCCATTGCTGTGTGTGGCACGACTAGGACTGGCATCAGCAATCTTGGGGGCTTGTCTCTATGAAAGATTGCTGTAGAAGATCATTTTCTTAAGGAATGTTACTGCTCAAAAATATGATTGTCTCTGCTCTCAAAGGGTCCATAATTCCTGGAGACAAGCCCTCACCAGTAGCAGACTGTGGTAAGGGTAGTTGAGACATTCATCTCCTGTCTCTCCCAGGGATGGGAGAATTCTGGTTAGTCCTTTTACCTCTTAGCTTGAAAAGGACTACAAGGCTTTGTTTGTTAAGTGTTACTGGGCAAGATATCCTGGCCAGAGCTTCAGAATACCCACATGGCTGCCTTACTCTCAAGTAAAGGGATTTATTGATTGACTTATATTTACTAAAACTGGCATCACTACATCTAGGGTTGTTGACACTTTGGCTTTTTTTTTTTCAAAACAATTTATTGTTAAATTAGCTGGCAGTGACCTATGTTGTATTATAAAGAATTATGAAAACTAATGAAGTGTGGCAAATTACTATAAAAATTTTAGGAGTACTGTGGTCATTAACTAGACAGAGGGATAATGTTCACCAGGTTCCTGGATAAGCACCTAACCACTTAGGGACCATTCTTGTTTTTGTGGTGTGACTGGAACTGAGTGACTAAGATTATGCAATAAGTACTGTACTGCACACTGACATTGTTTTTTATCAATAACCTATGCTTAGTTTCAAGTGTCATGCTCATTCTATAACATTTAAAAGTCATAAATGGCAATCTATTTAAGCCAAAAGAAATTTATAAAACATTTATGGCATATTTCGCATTTTTCTACAGAAATATACATTTCTATTGCAATAATATGACAACTCTCATAATAGCCAGAGTAAAAGAACTTTAATGCAGCACAAAATGAAAATCCTATTGTAAGACTACACCCAATGCTGTGCATGAACAATAAATGACATCTTAAAAGTAAAATCAACTGGCATTACAGAAACATACATGGTACAGGCAGTCCCTACTTACCAGCAGTATCGGTTAATGGCATTTGGTTTTACAACGCTTGGCTAACAACGTCATTTAACAGATTTTTGGCACCGGTAACCGATTTTCAGCACTGATAAGCGGTTTATCGGCGTCAGTAAGTGGTTTGCACTTACAGCATCGTACACGCCATTTATTACCATAATTATTGTGATGTTCTGGTTAACAACGATTGTCGGTTATCAGCACTCGACCAGGAACAGAACCCCGCCATTAACCCTTAAACGCCAAGCCTCTATTTACAAGAGTGTCTGTTGTATGCTGGCGGCGTTCGGGAGTTAGCGCCGAAGCGGAAAAAAAGTTTTTTTAAAATCACAGCACGCTTAGTTTTCAAGATTAAGAGTTCATTTTTGGCTCCTTTTTTTGTCACTGCCTAAAGTTTAGTATGCAACCATCAGAAATGAAAAAAAATATCATTATCATATATAAATATTGGAATATATGACAGCATGAAAAAAAAATTTCATATATAATTGTATACAAATCGTGCTGTGAGCAAAACGGTCAAAGCTAATGAGTTATTTTTTTTTTGTTGTATTGTACACTAAATTGCGATGATTTTGGTATATAACAAATTGTAAAACGATCAGAGCAACACAGAGAAAATATTATCACAAAATGATGTATGAATTCGTAACGCGGGGACGTAAAAACAAGTTTTTTTCTAAAATTCACCATAAATCGAAATATTGTGCTAGAGACTTCCCGTTTGTTGCAAAATGAAGGTATTTAATTGAATACAGGCAGTCCCCGGTTTACGACGGTTCCGGCTTACGATGTTCTGAGGTTACGACGCTTTTCAAATATATTCATCAGAAATTATTTCCCGGCTTACGACACGTTCCGGGGTTACGACGCGTCGTACGCCGATCCGACGGAAGAAATAAGGCCCCAAAATGGCAGAATAATCATAATTTGAAGGTTTTTTGATGTAAAACTCAATAATAATGCAGTTTACATCGTTTTCAATGCACCCAGAGCATTAAAAGTAAGGTTTTCTTATGATTTTTGACGATTTTCGACAATTTTCCGACTTCGACGATTTTTCGGTTACGACATATAAGAACGGAACCCCGTCAGAAACCGGGGACCGCCTGTATTACTAAACTGTAAGTGTTTTAGCTTACAATTGCAGTTTTCGACCATTTCGGTCGAGTTAAAGTTGACCGAAGGTCGAATTTTTTCTATTTATCGTGATTTATATGAAAATATTTCAAAACTGATAAAAGCTACAACCATGAGTTATTTTTTGTTGTATTCTACATGATATTGCACACATTTTCATGTATAACACTTTATGTAAGGCCTAATATAAAACGGTGCGAAAATTACGACAAGGTGACTAAAGAAATTCTGAGATTTTCAGCCGAGTTACTGCGCGCGGAGGGAAGGAAAAAGTTATTTTCAAAAATTCACCATAAATCGAAATATTTTGCTAGAGACTTTCTGTTTGTTGCAAAATGAAGGTAAATGATTGAATGTTACTAGAATGTAGAAGTTTTAGCTTATAATTGCGTTTTTCGACCATTTTGGTCGAGTCAAAGTTGACTGAAGGTTGAAATTTTGGCACATCGTGATTTATATGAAAATATTTCAAAACTGATAAAAGCTACAACCATGAGTTATTTTTTGTTGTATTCTTCATGAAATTGCACACATTTTCATATATAAAACTTTATGCAACCGCTAATATAAAACGGTGCAAACATTACGACAAAGTGACGAAAGAATTTCTGAGATTTTCGGCCAAGTTACCGCGCGCGGACGTAAGGAAAAAGTTTTTTTTCAAAATTCACGATAAATTGAAATATTGTGCTAGAGACTTCCAATTTGTTGCAAAATGAAGGTAAATGATTGAATATTACTAGAATGTACGAGTTTTAGCTTACAATTGCGTTTTTCGACCATTTCGGTCGAGTCAAAGTTGACCGAAGGTTGAAATTTTGTCACTTATCGTGATTTATATGAAAATATTTCAAAACTGATAAATGCTACAACCATGGGTTGTTTTTAGTTGTATATTACATGAAATTGCGCACATTCTCATATATAAAACTTTACGTAACGGCTAATATAAAACGGTGCAAACATTACGACAAAGTGACGAAAGAATTTCCAAGATTTTCAGCAGAGTTACCGTGCGGACATAAGGAAAAAGTTTTTTTAAAAATTCACAATAAATCAAAATATTGTGCTAGAGACTTCAAATTTATTGCAAAATGAAGGTAAATGATTGAATATTACTAGAATGTAAGAGTTTTAGCTTACAATTGCATTTTTTAACCATTTCGGTCAAGTCAAAGCTGACCAAAGGTTGAAATTTTGGCACTTATCGTGATTTATATGAAAATATTTCAAAACTTATA
This sequence comes from Macrobrachium rosenbergii, assembly GCF_040412425.1. Classification (NCBI taxonomy): domain Eukaryota; kingdom Metazoa; phylum Arthropoda; class Malacostraca; order Decapoda; family Palaemonidae; genus Macrobrachium; species Macrobrachium rosenbergii. Next base: position 34,916,040 of record NC_089765.1, read on the forward strand.
AAAGCTACAACCACTGGTTGTTTTGTGTTGTATTCTACATGAAACTGTGCACATTTTCATGTATAAAACGTTATGTAACGACTAATATAAAACGGTGCAAAAATTACGACAAAATGACGAAAGAATTTCTGAGATGCGTCGCTGATGCTTTGTAGTGCGAGAAGAAAGAAATTTGCGCATGCGCGGCTGGGTAACGCTTGTAAAGAAAACAACAGCGTGATCCGTGAACTCCCAGCATCCCTCAAGGCGCGTGATTTAAAATCTTTCGCAAACTAGGCCTATAACTATTTATCCACAAATATTTAAAAAAACTTTTTGTATTCGACGTACCGTACATCCACTCGGCACCCGACAGACAATTTTAGTCGATGTTCGATATGTCCAGTCGGCGTTTAAGGGTTAACCGTTGACTGCCTGTACATTAAAATTATTAACCTTTTTCCAAATCACTGTTGTTCACCAGCATCCCTATTACAATACAGCATTCATAAGGATATGTGTTCATAAAAAAAAAAAAGGTCAAAATATTTCAAACTTTTCTGGCAAGCTTCCACCAAGAATAAATTGCAAATTTTTCCTGGGTAACCCATGGAGCAAGCTGGTTTGGTTGTTAAAGCTTGGTAACAAATAGTTAACCTGCCATAGGTGAGTGAAGAGGTGAGGGTACAGCCCACTCACTCAAATGTATGTTTTCCTTTTCCTTTGGCAACAGAGACAGATGCAGGAATAGTTAGAAATGTAAAAATGATTAAAGATCTTAGGTTTGTATATCTAAGAATGCAAATTATCTTCAATCCCTGCTAATTGTTCTAATAGAAAAAAAACCTTCCTCTTCTATATGGAGACTCATTCCTTTCTGGGAAGTACTGTCCAAAGTACAAGTTATCTCCACCCAGAATTGCCAGCTTCCCAGTCATGTAGGTGAGCAAGGGCACAATATCTTATGTAATCTCTGGTACATTCTGGCGTACGTAATGTCAAGACTGACAGGAACCTATGGCAGTTGGCATTTTAGTAGCCAAACTCTAGGGTGAAAGAGGGAATAGGTCTTCACATTTTGTGGGACCAGAGCTGCCAGCTTAGGAGTTTGCAATATTATTGCAATTAAGACCCACAGATAATAGCACTTGACCCAACACCCTTGCTAAAAGGGAGATGGAGGGACTGCATCGATGTAGAGAGAGAGAGAGAGAGAGAGAGAGAGAGAGAGAGAGAGAGAGAGAGAGAGAGAGAGAGAGAGAGAGAGCACCAGTCACTCTTCATTCATCCATCCTAATGCTATCCATAGACCACAGCTGAGATGCTTTCCTGTTTTTTGGAGCTTGAATAGTTATACAAGCACTCACAAAAGGCCATATGGTGGTATCCAGTCTTGTGGGAGCATACTCTGAGGTAAAAAAAGTAGTAAAGGTATTCTGGCAGTGTCAGAAACCTCTCCTCATTATCAATGCCACTGAATATTTTTTCTACAATGAGAGATGAAGCAAAACTCAAACTTCATGAGACGTTGGCAAAGGGAGAGAGAAGTATCCCTTGCCCAACAATTCATGCTCCCACATGAGCAGCTCAAGAACACAAGAAAGAAATTTTTTCTTAGACTGCCCCTCTTTGTGCCTTCTATTGTTAACATACAGCCTTCACTGAAAGAGTAGTGGATCATTGTTCATGGATGACTTAATACCCCCACAGACCCTGTCACACCCTGACCATACTTCCTTTCAGGGAAATCAGACATCGTTCATATCATAAGAAAAACAAGTAAAAAAGAAAGTCAAAAGTCACCAAGTAGTCAGAAAAGTAAGAAATACCCCTGTCTTTTCAACAATTGACATGATTAAACAGTACAGCTTCAGCTCAGACATATGAACAGCAGCCAAGTGAAGGGAAAAGGGAATTGACAGTCAAATGAGCGGGTGCATCTTCCACCCTTTCTCTCTCTCTTACTGACTGTTAACTATAGTTAAAATGCTTAAAGAGCCAGACCAGCTTTGCTGAAGGTATAGCCATATAAAAGATCAAGTTTCATATTCTCTTGGGAACAAATCCATTACATGATAATTAATGCAAAACTGCAAATGAAAATACATAATTCACTTGTAAACTATACAAATACTGTACACATACTGTACACGTAAGACAAACTCTTAAGAACTCAAAGTGCTGTTGAAAAAGCAACCCTCCTTAATAATGTACACTAATAGCATTTTCTATGTACATCCTATACAAGTCCTTTAGAAGAGTGCTGTCGTATAAACACTGTGCCTTGCCAGGCATACACACTATAGGCAGTACCAAGGTTGCTTCAGATCAGGGTGCACAAATTCGTATCCTTACGTTTACATCAGTTGTCTTAGTTTTCTTTCCACCTGGTAGTCCAACTTCCTCCCCTAATTTTCAACCCTTCAATTGAAAATAATGCAATTAACTAGCTTATGTGAACCCTGTGGTTGAGTTTAACTATTTTATATTCGAACATTTAGGCTTACACAAAAAAATTAAATTGTCTACAAACCTGATAGCCTCTATAAATGAGATATCCTAGGGTAATAATCAGAAGTATTTTCCTCAAGGTCATTTCCAGGAACGTGTTTCCACCACGGACACCAATAAGTTACAGTGCAGTTACGACATAGCTATGTGAAAAAGCTTATTACAAGCAGTCCAGACTGCATGGAAATTTCCATACAGATGATGATTCTTGATTTCCAACAAAATGCTAACTACAGTATTAGCAAGGTAAACCTTTTCAATAACTTTTTCAAGCAAATACAGAGAATTACGTTTGGCCAAAGTAACCCTTAATATATAGAAGTAGTGTTAACAATAAAAACAGAAAACACCTAGAGTAGCCAATGCTACTATAGTTGTTATAGTTTTACTGTGGAACATTTTTAGTTTTGGCCAAATCTCTTATGATGTGCTGTTTATGTATACTTGGCAATTTCAATTAAAAGTCTTATCTTGAACCAGATACACTTCAATTACCTTGAATTCGTTTTCAATGAGGTACTCAAACAGCAAATCAGCGTCAGTGAAGGACATAGAGCATTTGTGCAGAATATGTTCTAAAGTTCACAAAAATATCACAGATTTTAAAGTAAAAACCGGAGCCTTTTATGTAGTAGTCTTCCTTACTGTGCGCTGGAACCAGTTACTGAAGCTTAGTAACAAGGTAGTTAAGTCATAGCCTATGTGAGAGAACCCCATCTCTCTCACCTGCCATTATAAAGCACTTTCTCCATCAGCATCAAGGGTTAGGCTATACAGGGTGGTTTAGCTTGTATTACGATAAAAATGATATTTTAATGATAAAATAAGGTTTGTTCATACTTACCTGGCAGATATATATATAGCTGTATTTCTCGAAATCCGACAGAATTTCAAAACTCGCGGCACACGCAGTGTGGCCAGGTGGTTAGTACTCATTCCCGCCGCTGGGAGGCGGGAATCGGGAACCATTCCCATTTTCTATTCAGATTTTCTAGTGCCACTGTCTCAAGAGGGGAGGCGGGAGGGCACTAAAGTATATATCTGCCAGGTAAGTATGAACAAACCTTATTTTATCATTAAAATATCATTTTGTTCATGACACTTACCTGCCAGATATATATATAGCTGAATCCCACCGTAGGAGGTGGGAAGAGACAGAATAGGATTTAGGAAACAAATAAATGTAGGCGAATGACGCCTTGGTTCCTTACCTGTTAGCATAGCTGACTTCGAGGTTATCTGTCACCCAAGCCTGCTTCTGCTTATCCAGAGTCTCCAGCAAGGTAGGGACCTATAAAGCTGGAGAGATCCAGATGACCTGTCCAAGGGGGCGTGACCACAATAGGACTAGATCATGTTACCATACAGAGAGGGAGAAGGAGCAACGACCAACCACCTGACCGCCCTATCTAAGGTAAAAGAACCAAGCATAGGCTAAAAAATTGGGATGTCCACCTCAATGGCCACCCAACAACCAGAAATAAACAACAACAAGATTAAAAAATACTACCTAACCCCTAAAGGATAGGATGAGTATTGCCTTCTTCTCCCAACATAGTGTCTGCGGAAACGTACGGTCCCAGCGAAGAGCAGTCTTCAAATGTCGTCTTCACATCCATAAAGTAATGCGGCGAACACTGAATTACTTCTCCAGAAGGTAGCACCAAGAATATCATTCAGAGACATATTCTTTTGGAAAGCCATCGGTCGCGATAGCTCTAACTTCATGAGCTTTTACTTTCAGAAGTCTCATGTCACCTTCTAGGCAGGAGGAATGAGCCTCTCGAATAACACTTCTTAAAAAGAATGCTAAGGCATTCTTGGACATGGGAAGATCAGGTCTCTTCACCGAACACCACAGATTGTCCGATGAGCCTCTAGTATTCTTGGTCTTGGCTAAGTAGAACTTAAGAGCCCTGACAGGACACAAGACTCTTTCTGACTCTTGCCCAAGTATTTCCGTCAAACCTTTGATTTCAAAAGATTTGGGCCAAGGGTTTGAAGGATTTTCATTCTTGGCTAAGAACAAAGGATTTAGGGAGCATACAGCATTAGGACCCCTAAAGCCAATATGTTTGCTAATAGCCTGCACTTCACTGATCCTCTTAGCTGTCGCCAGAGCCGTTAGGAAGACAGCTTTCCTCAAACGTTTTTTGAGGGAAGCCAAGACAGAGGTTCAAAATTACTAGACATAAGAAACTTCAGGACAACATCCAGATTCCAAGAAGGTGTCCTGAGTTGAGGAATTTTGACAGTCTCGAAGGATCTTAGTAGATCGTGAAGATCCTTGTTATCGCACAAGTTCAGGCCTCTGTGCCTAAAAACTGCCGATAACATACTTCTATAACCCTTAATAGTCGAGACTGCCAGTTTATTCTTATGCCTAAGATAAAAAGGAAGTCAGCTATTTGTGGTACAGAGGTCGTGGACGAGGAAACTCCTTTACTCCTGCACCATCTTCTAAAAACAGACCACTTGAACTGGTAGACCGCATTCTGAAGAAGGTCTCCTGGCATTGGCGATGGCCTTTGCCACAGATCTCAAAAAGCCTCTTGCTCTGGCCAACTTTGAGATAGTCTGAACGCAGTCAGACTCAGAGCGGAGGTTTTGGTGGAACCTTTCGAAATGCGGCTGCTTGAGAAGGTCCACCCTCAATGGAAGCGTTCTTGGAAAGTCCACTAGGAAGGACAGGGTCTCTGAAACCAATCCGCTGCTGGCCAGAAGGGGGCTATTAGAGTCATCCTTGCTCCTTCTGACGTTGCAAACTTCCTTATCACTTCTCCCAGGATCTTGAAGGGAGGGAAAGCGTAAGGTCGAGGCCTTTCCAGTCCCAGAGGAGGGCGTCTATGGCTAACGCTCCTGGGTCTAGGACAGGAGAGCAATAAAGGGGGAGTCTTGCCGTCCTGGACGTGGCAAAGAGGTCCACTAGAGGATGTCCCCAAATTCTCCACAACTCTAAACATACCTCCTTGTGAAGAGTCCACTCGGTCGGTAGCAGCTGATTTTGCCGACTGAGAAGGTCTGCTCGGATATTCTCCACTCCCGCAATGAACCTCGTGAGAATAGTGACCTTTCGAGCATGAGTCCAGAGCAGGATCTCCCTCGCAAGGATGAACAGGGAACGAGATCGAGTACCCCCTGTTTTTTTGAGGCACGCTAGAGCTGTGGTATTGTCCGAATTGACTTGGACAATTCTGCCTGCAACTTGGGCTTCAAGAATTGAAGAGCCAGAAAGATAGCACCCAATTCCTTGAGATTTATGTGCCAGGACACCTGTTCCCCTCTCCAGGTGCCTGACACTTCCTCCTCCTAGTGTTGCTCCCCATCCTTCCCTGGACGCGTCGGAAAACAACACTAGGTCGGGGCTCTGAAGGCTAAGAGAAACCCCTTCTGCAAGCTTCAAGGGGTCGAACCACCACTTCAGATGATCCTTGACAGCAGGAGATATCGTCAAAATCTCTTCCAGATTCTCCTTGTCCCTCCAGTTCTCCGCCAAGAAAAACTGGAGTGGTCTGAGATGGAGCCTCCCCAGGGAAACAAACTTCTCCAGCGAGGAAATGGTCCCCAGCAAACTCATCCATTCCCTCACCGAGCATGTTTCTTTCCTAGAAAGGACGAAACTTTGCTTAAGCAAAGCCGTTGCCGTTCGGGATGGAAAAGCTCGAAAAGCCACTGAATCCATCTGAATCCCCAGATAGACGATGGACTGCGTCGGGATCAGATGGGACTTTTCTTGGTTCACAAGAAGTCCCAGGGACTTCGTCAAATTCAGTGTGAAAGTCAGGTCCTCCAGACACTTCTCCCGAGAAGAGGCTCGTATGAGCCAGTCGTCTAGGTAGAATGACACCCGAACACCCGCCAGGTGAAGCCACCTCGCAACGTTTTTCATGATCACCGTGAAGATCATGGGAGCGGTGCACAAACCGAAGCAGAGAGCTCTGAACTGGAAGACTCGTCCCCCCAGCACAAATCTCAGGTACTTCCTTGATTGAGGATGAATGGGAACATGGAAGTACGCATCTTGTAAGTCCAGAGAGACCATCCAGTCCCCTGGTCTTAAGGCCCCTAGAACCGACTGAGGCGTTTCCATCTTGAATCTGTCCTTTGAAATAAAACGATTCAAGACGCTTACATCTAGGACCGGTCTCCACTCTCCCGACTGTTTCGGGACTAAGAAAAAGCCTGTTGTAGAACCCCGAGAATCCAACTTCAGAACTTGTTCCACGGCTCTTTTTCTAACAACTGCTCCAGGAGGTCCAAAAGAATCTGTTGCTTCTCTCGGTGGTAAGACGGGCGACAGATCCCTGGGCGACGTGCAAAGGGGGTGGAAACATGAGAAAGGGGATCTTGTAACCTTTCTCTAAGACAGTTAGAGACCATGCGTCCGCCCCTTTTGTTCTCCAGGCTTCCGCAAAATAAAAAAGCCTGGCTCCTACAGGTGTCTGGAGGTGAAAGAAGTCACTTTTTTCCCCTAGGTTTAGAGGGGGCCGCTCCTCTGGTGAAACCTCTTCCTCGCGGAGACGATCTAGAGGAAGAAGTTCCTCCACGAAAGGGCTTCTTCTTCCTGGTGGACAAAACTGAAGCAGACGAAGAAGAAGGAGGAGCTGGAGGACGTCTAGAAGAATGAGCCAACAGGTCTTGCGTGGCCTTCTCCTTAAGACTAGCGGAAATGTCCCGAATCAAGGACTGGGGAACAGATGGTTGGACAAGGGAGCGAACAATAATTCTGCCCTTTGCGAAGGAGAGAGACAGACTTAGCAGTGAAGTCACAAAACAAGGCCCTCTTCTTTAAGAGGCCCGTACAAAGTGAGACGCCAGTTCTTCAGATCCATCCCTAACTGCCTTGTCCATACAGTTAAGGACACTAGAGAGCCCCCCAAGTAATAGAGTCCGAGCTTCAAGCTTAAGATCTAAGGCTCCCAAGCACCAGTCCAAAAATTAAACACCTCCATGGTGCGGAAGAGACCTTTGAGATGATGGTCAATCTCTGACAAGGTCCAAGAAACCTTAGCAGTAGGCAGATGAGACCTACGGGAGGCGTCGACAAGACTGGTAAAATCCCCTTGAGAAGAGGAAGGAACTCTAGGGCTGAGATCTTCTCCCGTCTCATACCACATACCAGCCTTGCCTGAAAGCTTAGACGGAGGCACAGCGAAAGAGGTCTTGCCATGGGACTTCCGTTCCTCCATCCACATGTTGACTTTCTTGAAAGCCCTCTTAGTCGCCAACGAAGAAGTCATCTTCAAAACCAGGAGCTCTCCTAGCTTTGGAGGAAGCTAGCTGAGAAGGAGGAGAAAGAGGAGCCGAAGGTTTAAACTTGTCCCAACAAGTCCTTAAGCAAGCTGGTTAAAACTTGGTAGTCCGAAGAAGAGGAAGCAGACGCTGAGCTCGACTTCAGCAGGATCCGACCGGCAGACACCTCTCCCGCCACAGCCGGAGAAGCAACCGAGTCACCCAACACTTTAGGGGAACGAAGGCCTTGAGGTCCAATCCGAAGAAGGGATCTTCTTTTCTCAGATGAAACAGAATGCTCCGGAACGTCCTGAAGAGCAACCGAAGGAACGTCCTGCGGAGCGTCCTGGAGAGCGTCCAGAAGAGCGTCGTCACAGGCGCCACGCCTAAAAACCGGAAGAGCGTCCCTGTCGAAAGCGTCCTGAACAGAAGCGTCCTGAAGAGCGGCGACCGTGCGTCACGGAAGAAGCTCGCGGCGCCCTGTTGACGACGGCGTCAACGACGAGGAGCAAGAGAGCTAACAGGGCGACAAGGCGACGACACAGGAGAAGGAGACGACGAAAGCGGAGCAGGAGAAGGAGACTTCCTTGATCTCTTGACAGGCAAAGTCAAGTCCTTGCGACGACGAGGAGCAGAGTCCTTCTCTGCAATAAGAGAAGACAACTGTCGCTGCATCTCCAACAAAATCTTCTTAGAAGGTGAAGAATCCTGTCTGGGAGGAGAGACAATCCTATGGGAAGACGATGGGCGAGGGGACGCCTTCTTCTTCCTCACAGGAGCAAGAAAAGTTCTCTCCATAGAGCGGCTGGGGCGCTCCGAAACATCCTCATCAGACGAAATCCTAGACTTCTTCTGCGGTGGAAAGGCTTCAAAATAACTAGCCGACGAAGAAGACTGACGAAAGCGTCCTCTTGAACACAACTCCTCTTGAGAGGACGAGTCCTTACGAGAATTCCACCCGCTTGCGCGGGAGGACGCCTAGGAGGACGAAAAGCAGTCCTTGAGAATGCGCGCCGAAGCACGATCTCTGGCAGCCTGGGAAGCGACAACAGGAACTGCCGAAGGGCGCCAGATCGGTGGGAAGCCCCGTAACCTTCTTGCGGCTTTGACATGCCTTCTCCCTGAGTCCTGGGAGTCTGACAGCGGTCCAGGCCTAGAAGCATTATGGGGCGATCTGACGCCCCTCCACAACACTGGGGGGAGCACTACACTTCACAGCACTTTGGAGAGATGTCACTTTGTTCTCGAAATACGGATAGAACTCATGATCTGCGCCAGGGCCAACCCTCCACAGACACAATATCAGGGCCCAAGGCAAAACCACAGGGACAGGTGCAACATCAACTACGTTAGGATTATCAGGAGAGGAAATAACCTGACTCTTGCACACACTCCTGGAGGAAGACCTCCTAACCCTGTCACGCTCCAACTTGCGAACATACGAATCGTAAGACTTCAGCTCGCATCCGATAAAGGTTCACACTCCTTACATCGATCATCTATAAGACAAACATGCCCCCTACACCTCAAACAAACCGTGTGAGGGTCTACCGAAGCTTTCAGGTAGCCTCACCTTACAATCACTCATACAACATACACGAAACTAGCAGAACTAGAACCAGACATAGTTAAAGAGAGGTCATAAGCAAAATCCACAACAATCCAGAAAAAGCGTGTGCCAATCCACAGTCCAAGAATCAAAACCAAAAGTCAAGAGAATACTTAAGTGGGAATAAGCAAGTTAATGAAATCCAGAGGCGGAGGTACTGTAACAGATGTTAACAGTACCGGCGACAGAGAAAATCTGAATAGAAAATGGGAATGGTTCCCGATTCCCGCCTCCCAGCGGCGGGAATGAGTACTAACCACCTGGCCACACTGCGTGTGCCATGAAGTTTTGAAATTCTGTCGGATTTCGGAGAAATACAGCTATATATATATCTGGCAGGTAAGTGTCATGAACAAACTCTGGTTTTTATATCTAGGAAAAATACAAACTAATAAAAAAAATTGTGGTTTATTTATACAGAAATACAAACCATCCCCATTAATGTAGGAGATCCAATCCTTATGTGGGAGGATAGTCTCTCAATTGACTGGTGAGTTGAATCCCCACCTGGAAGTTGCAATGCTCCATGCCACAATCATGGGCAGTGGAGCAAAGGGCAAAGACTAATGCAACCTCCTATACATTTTGGCAATGGAATGCAAGACTAATGGGGCCCTGAGCTACAATCAGAGGTTTCTGAACTCTCATTTTGGGAAAGCTTCAAAGAACCAAGTGTTAACCTAAAGGTAAGGAAGCACAAGTCGAGAGCGAGAGAGAGAGAGAGAGAGATTTAGGTAAGGAAGCACAAGTCGAGAGAGAGAGATTTAGGTAAGGAAGCACAAGTCGAGAGAGAGAGAGAGAGAGAGAGAGAGAGAGAGAGAGAGAGAGAGAGAGAGAGACTGATTACACTAACACCATGGACATAAAAATGTACACATACTGACCATACATACAATAAGACAGATGAAAATTTAACTTTGTAAGTCAGATAACAGCAAGATTGCAGCTGAAGAGAAAGTGCGTGATGACAGCAGATGGGGGGGGGGAGTTAACCAGATAACTGCCGTTACCAAGTTTCAAGAACCAATTCCAGCTTGCTAAGTAGAATACTTTACATAAAGAACAATGGTTTGTATGTATTCCCATGGAACAAATGTCAAGGCACCTCAAGTTTTTTCTATTCAAATTCAGTAATTTAGACCAAGGCTAATCTGCCCATAGAGTACAAGAACTTTAAAAATTTTACAATTACAGTATTCCCAAGATTCTCTAACCTCATTTTCATGAGTTTGGCTAAAAAAAAAGAAAAAAACTCCAGAAGTATGTTTACTGAGAGCATCCGAAGCAGGAAAAATTCACGTATGGATTGATCAATCAGTCACAATTTTAATTTTTAGTCCCATAGACACAAATGAATATCACTGACAGTACAAAAACAAGTCAAATTTATATTATCATCATTGCTTTCAATGCTATGTGACACAAAGGGACTCCATGGAGTTCCACCACTCATGTTTTTATTCTCTGACAAAATATTTTAGATGTAGTTTGACTATTATATTCTGTGATTTGTGTCTGTATAATAATACAGACTGTTGGAGGAATGAAGTTTAGCTTGTCGTTCTTCCCCAAACAGGAGGGGACTAAGTTTCATAGTGTCTGTTACTCTCCCAATCATTGTGGAACAAGGTTTTAGCAAATGTTACTTATCCAACCATTGTTGGGGGAATACATTTCATAGTGTGTATTATTCCCCCAACCGTTAAGAGAATAAAGTTTATTGCATTACTCTATTCCCATAAAGTCGAGGAGAAAAGGTTTATAACATATGTTATTCCCATAACTGATAAGAAATGATAGTGAGTACTATCATTCCCCCCCCTCCTCTCCCACCATTTGGGGAATTAATTTTAGTGCCCTATGCCAAACTGTTGGGGGAATATGGCTTATAGTGTGCTTTATCCTATGTCAAACTGTTGGGGGAATATGGCTTATAGTGTGCCATCTACCCAAACATTAGAGAATAAATTTTGTAATGTGCACTTTTCCCCAACCACTGGAGAACTGATTACAGCAAAATCTATAAAAAAATGTTCTTAAACAGACTTCAGTAAATAGCTGATCAGCTGCTAACATCTGGGTAGCAGATGGTGGAGGGGTGGGGATCTAAATATCTGTTATTGAAAGTAACACATTGATGGCCTATGTTAATTAAAGGTAAAGTTTAGAACTTATAAACAATGCATGGGTTTAATTTGTTAAAAACTGTAAAACATTACAGCACAAATTATGCAACAATTAAAACACTTGAAATAATAAATAGCAGATAGTAGAGCATATTTGCCCAAAGGTGGGGCAAATAGTCACACAGAGAAATAAATTTTTTGTGACATTACTGCACTTAATTTAGCCAATGTTCAATGAATCATTCCAGTGCCAATAAAACATTTAAGACTGGAATTGTACTCAGGCTCTTGGAATAGGCTACGTAAAAGCAGGCTTGACAGCTGTCTCTACAAACTAACAAATACTTCAAAAAAAAATTTTTCCTAAACAGAAGTTTCCCTAGCCTGGGCTGGGCTGCTTACATGGATGGTGTAATTTGTTAGTTTGAAATAATGCCTTGACTGCAATCACTATTTTTCAAACCATACTTTAGGTAAATCTTTACACCACCTGAAACAGCAAAGTACCGGTAGCCTACATGAAAACAACTTTGAACATGGCTGATATAGGCCAGTAGGTTGATTGGACAGAATAGTTGCTCAAGGCATTCTGCTTGCATGATAATCGTACAGCCTAGGCTAAGCAAGGGGTAAAGGAAAACCTATTTTGGCCATTTAGCCTATGATTTAGTGGTATTTTATTTTACACCATTACTGAATTTTGGACTTGAAATATCATTTTACTATGTTTTAATGTGTGTTTTGAATGTTTCTGATGTTCAATTTATTTGCAAATAAGTACTTATATCCTACCATTCTGGGGACCACAGTAGGAAAGCAGGGATTTTGGGTTGGGGAAAGCACAGAACAAGTGAAATACAATGACCTTCATCCCACTGATAGCCCTCATCCAGATTAAGATAAGTTCATGGAATTGGGTAAAACTACAGGGTAACTCCGCAAGGACTGCCATGTTGTTGTTATGGAATGGTTCCACACATGTGCAAGTCATTAGGGAGCCATATGTTCAAGAAGGGTTTGGCTAAGGAAACCTATTATGAAAGGAACTATAATAACCTAAAATACCCTAACCTAACCTAACAGGCCGTGTTATTTAGTCGGGGGCCGGACTACCAAAATACTACAGGAAAAGTAAATTTCCAAGGTAATACCCGATGCAGAGAGCAGCCCCATAGTACTACCTGAAATCGTTCAAAATAATATCATGCACTAGGGTAAGGACTGGGTACCTTAGAGTACGTTATGTGAGGTTGGTTAGGTCATTTGCAAACAAAGAATGTCAGAAATGTTCAGATCAAATGTTAAAACATAGGTCTGGGAAAATATTTTCAACTACAAAATGCAAAAATGGTTCAAAGGAAAAGGTAGAACTATATAGTAGCTCCGTGTCGGTGACTGCCTTCTAACTTAACTTTTTCTACAGTTTTTTGGTTGGTAATTATGAATTTACCTTTAATTTTTGGCGCTCAAGTGTAATTAACATGTAATTAACCCTTTAAGTCCATCCAACAAGGGGTTTCCATACGTGATCTTCACAAGACAGAGCACGGGTACGTCTGATTCAAATGGTTCATATCCTGTCTGGCAAGTGCAATAACTTGTTGACGTATGGGTACCCAACACCCCCGCACCCCCGGCCTCTACTAAATACGGCGAAGGGACATTCCATTTGGCCGACAACAAACAGATGCACCGCCAGTATCAGAACCCCTAAAAGTGTAGAAAAAAAAGTTGAAAATGTAAAAACAGGCGCAGAGCTAATATATAGAATTACCAAGGAAAATTTTACCGATGTATCCCCTAATGAAACATTTGATCCACATTTTAGCTGACCATAAAGATGACAGAATGGGCTGCTCTTCAGCCATCAGTTATGGGCTGATGGAAAGCAAGAGCCCATGCCAGCACAAGGCTGGCTAAATCCAAGTAGTAGTAGTAAGTAGTAGCTCTTCAGCATCTTTACCAATAGGCCTAAGCCACTGGTGACCTTGCTTAGAATTCAGGAAAAAGTAACTTAAGCAACAATATGCTTCTGGTTCCAGTATAAACAGGGTAGTTAGGGCGACCGAATACAGAGTAATCTGGGAAAACCTTGTTAACAAACTATCAATAACAGAGCAACCTAGACTAGGCTTCCAGTATCATCAGCAGCGTTTGGGAGGGCCACAAACGCCAAGAACAACCCTTGGCCCTAACAGACACTACACAACAGAATCCAAACTCAGATAGAAATAAACCCACTGGAACGTACTAGCCCCCATGACATTAGTTTGAAGATCTGTTGAGTCACTGCAGTTTCAATGAAGTGAGAAAATATATCGCCAGAGTGACCCACTCGGTTCTCGTAGGCGGCACCTTTTATGCGTTCCCGAAATTGCCTGGCTAAATGATCCACTTCCTTATCTGCCGTTAGTATATAATAGTAACCAAAGACATACCTAGTTTAAAACTGATGTCAGTTCCTCTCTATGCCCACTGGAGGCCATTTGGTTATAGAAATAAGAAGAAACCACTAAAATCTAAGTCAAAATTGACAGCAGACTTACTCAGCGGGGTCAGGGTGTGTTGAGAAGTTTACAAGACAACGTCAAATTCATAGAGAATGGAAAACGTCATGACAACATATGGCCGAGATCATTTTTTTGAACAACTGACTACTATGCATCGTTATCTGATTATATTTTTAAACTAATTTTTTATTATTATTTTTCTTATATTCTGTGGAATTATTTTTTATTTAATTAGTTTACATAAAAGTACTTCCAGAAGTAACTCTCCATGGCGCGGGCACGTAAACAAAAGTGGAAAGCAAAATAAACAAGTAGAATTGATTGTTTATGCCTTTAAACCCTGTTATATATCTAGATTATTTTTTAGGAATATCCTTCACATATGGCGAACTGTAAATACCATTTTATCCTTAGATCATGTCTAATTGAAAGCAATATGTTACCAAGTACCCAATGAGGGTTATGTAACAGGTGCACACAACTGGCAGCTATCATTATATTGCAAAATTATGTAACGAGAATCGGCTCACTGCATCCCATGACCTGAAGATCAGCTGAAAGTTTCAAACAGGTTATAGACTGGCATGTGATACCTTGCTACTATCATATCACCAGCGAATTGGTAAGGAGAAGGGTCTTTGTACTGAAGTTAATAATAAAAATATAATAATAATAATAATAATAATAATAATAATAATAATAATAATAATAATAATACCTATGCAAATAATCAGCATTTAAATACAATGGCAGTGTATAAAATCGTGTAATTTTTGTCTGAAAATGAATGTAGAATAAAGCATTTTGTTCTATTAAAACATAAGGAATAGATAAAAAAGATAATTTTGGGTTGTTGTAATCTACTTACCTACTAATTTCTGTATTTCAGTCGACAATGGTTGTATAACTTAGCTCGCCTTTGTTCCGCGTACGTCTGCTGCTTTCATTTCTATGCTTGTGAGTCTGTCTACATGCACTTTCATACTGTGCTTAATTTTTGCGATAATTTATAACACCTGTTATTCCGGTAACCATGGCTCCTTAGTCCCTACACTTTTCTATATTTTACTGAGTGACTGAGCAGTTTAAGAAGCTGCAAAATACATTAAATGAGCAGCAAGATGAATGAAGGGTATTGCCCCTCGCGACAGGATTACCCCTGTATTGTGAGAGTTGCGCCGGCTTGCTATCAAAGCAGAAATTAAAATACTGTATGTATAATGACTCGCAAAGCTATCAAGCCTGGGTGTCCAAAACACCTGAATGATTTCTGCGTATAATACAGCTAACGGATGGAGTTGACACATTGGCTATGGATGGTCTTTAATTAATCGAGCCAAAATATATTTCGAACATTGATATTAGAGCCTTTAAATTTGCCGCTACCAAGACTGTACAATAATCTCCCACTGTATGTCAGGAGGACTGAAAACACCATTCAAGAAAAAATGAAAGACTTTCCTATTCTCCGAGTGTTATGACAATGGATTTGACATTTAATATGGAGTACACAGTACAATTTTCTGAATGTCTCAGCATAAATGTTGTGCATATGGCGAATGAGTTTGCGGGTCTCGCAGACCGCCTTCGGCAGAATGGGACCTCAAGATTAAAAAGGAAGCAACAGAATGAAAACAAGGCTATGAGTTACTTACCAATCCGTAATGCTCTTATCCGTGAGTCGTGTATCTAAGATGGCTGTTACTTATTTCCTGCCAAAATTATTCCTTTTATATTTGATGTCTTATATCTCCCTTATTTTTATTTATTTATTTTTTTTTTTTTTTGTAAGATGCGATAACGTATTGTATCATTAACATGTATTCTACTGTTACAAACCCTCATGTACTGTGTTTTAAAATCATAATTGTTGCCTCCAATTCTTTGTGGTGCTCTTTTCTTTGTACATTTACTCCTACTTAGTTTGTCGATATTATGCAAGCAGTATTGTAAATTATTCCTTTAAATGAATAATAATATTTCACATTTGTTCATTTAATACTGTTAACCACTTACCGCATATTAAGCGCTTCAGATTTCCTTTAAAATTTTGTAAGCAAAATATTCCCGGAAAATTCTATTGCATCTTCAGTCTCAGATAGCTTCATAAAATTCAATGCGGATTAGTCCAGTCTTGGCCAGAGTTACTGAACAAAATCGAAGTCACCACACGCACGCGTTATAACGGTAATCTGCTATAACACGCTCCCATATGTCGTGCTGAGATCTAGCTTAAAAGGCCGAGTCTGGAGGATGGAATTCTGTAACAACCCATCTCTTTTTGCCCTGTCATCATCTGCGTTCATCTTCTCCAAACGCCTGTGAAATTCCCCACTCTTGTCTTTACTATGCTTTCGCTTCCACAAAGCTCTTCTCATCAGCTGCCTCCCGTCTCATGGCTGTCTTACAAGTAGGTCTGAATTTTCCAAACCTTCTGGTACCCTCAGGAGCCAAGATGACATTATCGCCTACTATTCTCCCAGGGTTGGTACGCCAAAGTGTTTTAGTTTTTATTTCCTTGTCATATCATGATTCATGTTATAATGGCAATGCAGATCATACTCTGCCAACGTATAATGATACTTTCATATGTAATTTCAGTTTATTTGACATCAAATTTAATTCAGCGTTCCCATTATTTGATATGTATTTTTTAGTGCACTAGAGTCATTCATTATTTTTTTTATCTTTTTTTTGTGGGGGGGTGTAGTTTTACTTCATCCACCTGTGCATGCTCTGTCTTCATTCTTTATTTTTTCGTAGATTTAGCCAACCTTCCTTAGATATATGATGCATTCTATTAAGCAAGATTTGTTAGTTTTGTGGTCTTTTGTTGATTAAAACCGCATCATCCCAATATTTTAGGTTAATCAACTTTCCCAGCGTTACTTGAGCTAAACATTCTTCCATCTCTAGCCACACTATTATAAAATCCACGAAAACGGTAAATAACAAAGGTGACATAACTATACCTTGTAACACCCGACTGTTTACTCAAATTCAGAGGACAGGACCCCATAAACATTAACTTCGTACCTACTGCGTTTGTTGATTATTTTAATTAGATGTACAGTCTTTAACTGAAATACCATAGTAACATGAGATCTTCCGTAATTCTGGTCTGCGAACACTCAAATGTTGTCTCTTAATCAACAATGGCCATCAGAAGGGATTTTTAAATTCCTCCCACTGCTGCCTAATTTGTCTTAACATAAGTATTTGATCTGTGCAATTTCTGCCTTTTCTGAAAACCAGCTTGGTTATCTCTTAGCATTTTGTCAGTTATCTCCCCCAGCCTATTAAGGATGAAATTGTTTTTATCGGGTCACTTTTCTACGACTTCAATTCTGAATCTTCGAGCATTGTTTTCTCATCCTGTATTTTGTAAAAGTCTAGTTATACGAGGTGTCATTTAATTTCCAGCCAAAATCACCTTTGCAGTTATTCCATCATAGCCCAGTGCTTTCCATCTCACAAGTTTCTTTGTTGCTATGCAAAGCTTTTTATTTAAACTGATAATTCTGGTTACATTTACCCTGCTCAATGTATTACAAGCATCATAAATTTACATTGGATGTGTCATTTTCCGCCGATATTTTGACGTACTAGATACATCAGTATACAAAGCGAAAGTTTATTGTAGAAAGTTTCTCTCAGATCTGAATAGCCTTAACAACCTAAACCAAGAGCGTCCACAGGCAGACGAACTGGATACAAATGCACGCGCCTTGGGGATCCGAGCAAAGTGGGACCGTCAGCTGATGAAAGTTAAACTGCAATTAAGAAGCAACATGGTTGTTAAATATGTTAAATGCCGGTGAATGCTCACAGTGTGTATGTGCTGAAGTTCATAGCAGCTTTTAATCAATAATTCTTTTAATTCTTTCAAGCTAGCTGGGAGGCTTTTTATCTTCAACAAGTAGCTGGGAAAACAATTTTCCAATCATTTAAGGACATTCATTTGCAGAAAATAAATATAAAGAGAAAGTAGAAAAGAATTTACAGAAATTTATGATTAAAAAATTTGGGTTGTCCAATTAACCTGGGATGCCTGCAAACAAGGTAGGAAATGTTGATTGTCGTGCTATCACATCAGCAGGTGAAGATGAAAAATTACAATCTTGTCTTAGTACCGAGACGAATCATTCATTGTTTTGGAGATTATTTAAAGGGGTTTCTTCTATTTATCATGCCTCGAGGATGGAGAGACGCCCAGAGCCGGTTTCATACTTTGTATTTTGGTCCCTGCCCTACCAGTGGTTGCTTATCTTGCAGTGACTCTCTCAACAATGTCATTAGGGAAAGCGTTATCCACAAGTTGCTTGAGGGGCCTCTCTAGCTCCTCGTGGGCGGAGGCCCAGCTGTTCCAATGGGAGAGTGCACTGCGTATTGTAGACATTGACAATTGACTCCAAGTAGCAGGTGGGGCACTCCCTGGCATCGTTAAGATAGTACCCTGATTTGGTGGCCTTGGCGTACGCTGCAGTTTTGTCGTCATTGTTAGGGAGATTCAGAAGGGCCTTAAGGCAGGGCGTGGAGCGAAAAAGATAAAGGGATGGGGATAAGAAGCGCCAGTGTGGTGCTGTCCAGGAGATAGACCGAGACAGACTCGTCTCTTAGACGCCGGACGGCTATAAAAACCCTTTTCATGATTTAAATTCTTCAGTCTAGGTGTCGAAGTAGAAATGATGTTTATTATCGTGTTCTTTCGTATAGTTCACCTAGCACCGTTCTGTGTTGCAGTTTCGAGAACAGATAAATACTTATTTTTTTTTACGTGCGAGAAACCTTGTATTGATATTAGCAATTTCATAAGTTTAGTTTGAGGAAACATTTGTTTAAGAGGTATTGGTGGAACTTTTATTTATTTCTATTGGTGTTTAAAAGCATGTTAGCTATGATTTTCTTTGATGATTTACGTAATCTGTTCATTCAAGATATTTCCTGCCCGAGCTGACCATGATTACATAACATCTACTGGTGGTATGCAGACGTATATACCTAGCAACATCGAGAGTTGAGAGCAACTGCATATATTAGCCAAGGACAGACAGACGTTCCTACCCCAGTCGTCCCAACCAGAGAAGAGAATACAATGTTTTATTTCAAAGGACTTTATTTCAACGTTAGATGAGTGAGGAGTCTTTCTAAAGGACCCCTACCATACCCCTTCTACGAGTTACAGTCGGCTAAACTGAAAATCAAAATTAACATGTGTGGCGTTGTGGTTGGATTTTTCTTTTATTCAACTAAGTGTTTTAATCACCATTTTTAAAACCCCAAGCCATTATCACCATACACATTGTGTGACACTAGCCCAATGATAGTTTGGAAGAAAAAGAAATTCCGAAGATGCGTCTCTTAGAAGCCTGAAGGCTATAAAACCCTTTTCATTATTTAAAATCTTCAGTCTAGCTGTCAAAGTAAAAAAAACTGAGACTATTGTTTTGTTTTTTTCGTACAGATTCTCCTGGTACTGTTTTCTGTTGCAGTTTCGAGAATAGATAAGTCTTATGTTCTCGAAATTTTATACTGATATACGTAATTTCATACACGAGTTCAGTGTGAGGAAACGTTTGTTCTTGAAGATATTAGTGAAATTTTATTGATCTTAATTGGCGTTTAAAAGCATGTTGACAACGATTTTCAGAGAGGTGTTACGTAATCTGTTTATTCAACATATTTCTAGACTACCTGAGTTGACCGAGATTATATAACGTCTACTGGTGGTATGTAGGCATATACTGTACATATACGAGAAACATCGAGATCTGAGAGCAACTTTAGACCATGTATTAGCCAGGGAGAGATGGGAATCCCGGCATCCTACCTCAGTCGTCCCAAGCAGACAGAAGAATACAGTGTTTCGGCTCAAAGGAATACATTTGAACGTTAACTGAGAG
Organism: Macrobrachium rosenbergii; assembly: GCF_040412425.1. Taxonomy (NCBI): domain Eukaryota; kingdom Metazoa; phylum Arthropoda; class Malacostraca; order Decapoda; family Palaemonidae; genus Macrobrachium; species Macrobrachium rosenbergii. Next base: position 34,935,910 of record NC_089765.1, read on the forward strand.
TGGGAAGACTTTCTAGAGGAGAGACCCCTGCCAAACCCATTGTACGGCTTATGATCGGCCAAACTGAAAATGATCGTGTTTAGTGTTAAGATTCAGTTTTAAATTTTATCCTTAACAAAGTTTTCAATCACACCATTTTTAAAGCCACACAAAAGCCACTATCACCATGGAACATTCTTTCACACATTGTGACACTAGCCTATCAGTTATTTGAAAGAAAAAGGAAATTCCCAAGACCTTCAGTAATTTTTACTAACGAGCTTATCAGCTTACGGTAATACCTCCTGAAACAAGGAATCAGAGAAAAAAGCAGTGAGAGCTGATATATCCAAGCACATTCTCTCTCTCTCTCTCTCTCTCTCTCTCTCTCTCTCTCTCTCTCTCTCTTATAGGCTGATACGAAAACGAGCTCGTGATAGATAAGTACTATAACAAACCAGCGACTCGTAACAATTTCTTTCCCAGTTACTTAATACGATTCACCTGTATTAACAGATGAACAATTATGATTGTAAATCAAGTTAGTTCAAACTGATGACTTGAAGGGATCACGGAAATATTGCCAAGACAGATGAGCTTACTCCATTAAAAACCATTTGTGCTCATGAATAAGGCACAGGCACTATCTGGTAATTAGACGAGCGTGGAGGTTGCAACGATGGCATGGGATTGATAACGTCATTTCTCGCTGAAAACCGGAAAACCAACCTCCTCCTGATGCTCCAACTGCTAAGAGCCAAAGGCATATACGGTATATATATATATATATATATATATATATATATATATATATATATATATATATATATATATATATATATAGATAGATAGATAGATAGATATAGATAGATAGATACAGGGAGCAGGAGCAGGAACAAACATGGCGAACTATTACAATTTATTCGGACTCGTATCGCATTCATCTGAATGCATCCTCAGGGTTCTGTACAATAAATAATGACCAATATAATTATATGAATTTGCAGGTTGTCTAAAAAATCATTTATACACTAATTAAAATGAAAATCAAAACTTCGTACGCACATAAAAGTACACTAAAGACTGACAAAATTACGCGAGAACTTAAACGCACATGTGTTGATTAAAAGTTCAGATAAAAATACACAAAAAACTACAGAGTTAAGAAATATTTGAGGAGCACTGGGAGTCGGCCTACCATGGCAAGAGATAAACAAAAACTAAAAGAATGTACACAAAAACAACAGGTTAAGAAAGGTACAAGGGTGTGGAGGTGGACTGGGTGTTTAATTGTGGAACAAGTTGGTTGTTGAAAAGACTCTCGACGATCAATAATTCGGTTGGGCTGGAGTTTTGACCCGCAATAATGAAATCGTCATATTTAATGGAAACTTTACATTTTTTGCCATGTTCACGTATACTGGACTGTTCAGGGTTTGATAGTGAACATCCAGTACGGAAACTAACCCCCTTGTGGCAGGCTATGTGAACCCTCATCACCCTCTGAAAGAACCTACGTAAGTTCCCAGACTACATCTGGGACAAGAATATTTGTACACTATATTTGTGTAATTTTGTCAGTCTTTAGTGCACTTTTATGTGTGTGTGAAGTTTTGGTTTTCATTTTAATTAGTGTATAAACGATTTTTTAGACAACTTACAAATTCATATAATTATATTGGTTAGCATTTATTGTACAGAACCCTGAGGATGCATTCAGCTGAATGCCAAACACGTCGGAATAAATTGTAATAGCTCGCCATGTTTGTTCCTGCTCCTGCTTCCTGCGTATTTTATCACTTTGGTTGATTCGCTTGCTTTCTCCGTTCATATATATATATATATATATATATATATATATATATATATATATATATATATATATATATATATATATATATATATATATATATATATATATATACATATTCGTTAAAAGAAATTGCTTTAGTGGCAATAATGAGTTTCTTGCAGGAATCTTTAAAACGTCGGAGTTTTTCAGATTGTCGTGCGTCAGTTCCTGGTGAAAAATACGTAGGCTTCTTCCCTCCATTTATTGTTTTTGTGTCACGACAGCTGTTTCGCCACTCTGTGGCATTATCAGGCGAATACTGAATTACAATCAGGACATACAACCTATTTTTATCATCGTATGGAGAGAAAGTTTGTAAATGACCTTTAGACCTGGGTACTGATTGGTCAGGCGTATTTTTCACCAGAAACTGACGCATAGGAATTTGAAAAACTCTGTCATTCTGCAGATTTTTCCAAGAAACTAATTAATGCCACAAAAGTAATTGCTTTGAACGAAAACTGTATAAGAGAAAAACTATGTCCTAAAGGAAATATATATACAGTATATATATTTATATATATATATATATATATATATATATATATATATATATATATATATATATATATATATATATATATATATATATATATATATATATTTGTTCCTCCGAAAGGCAGTGAATTACACTATAACTGCTGCAGAGGATCGGATTCTCTGCCGATTTTTGCCGCTTACTCTCCTCAGATGTGTCGAACAAAAAAAAAAAAAATAAAAGATGTTTAAAGTAAAAATTCGATTTGGTGGCCATTAAACAATATTTTAATATAATTAAGTAAAACATTGTTTTTCCCGCTTTCAAAGGCTAATATTTTATGAGTATTTAATATCATGCTATCTCTCGCTACACTATCTGGTCATGGCTTTGTGGCCCTAATCTTCTTGCCAATGTCAAAGCCACAGAAGAGTTTTAATTGACTCTGGCTCTGCTATAAAAACACAGGTTTTGTATTGACAATTTATCTGGAAAAATCTTGTAATGCACTTTTCTGGAGTGATAGCATTGTTAATTAATGTGATTTAAGAGCAGCAGCACTATTGTCAAACCATTCTATAATTCAAGTATGGACATTTCCCACAAGATTATTGGAATTCTTGTCCATAAAAAAATATCCCCTCTGAGTCAAATTTCGCAGTCTCCTTCAGTGTCCGCGCTTTTGGGTAAAATGATAAAACATTCAAAAGCCAAGAAACTTTTGGCAGTTTCAAATTTATTCTCAAAACGAAATTTGAACAGTTTTTGGGCCTTAAAAGGAAAAGACTCTCAAGGAGTGAGCTGATGAACAAGGCATTGAAAAAAAAATACTGACATGCTGAAAATCCCACAACTTCATGGATTCGAAGAACTGTCGTATCTTAATTTACAAACGTGGAGCTCTAAGCTGGGTCCTGCTTAATCTACAACACAGGAAACGTACACTCGGCATGGCTATATAGGAAATTAGAGATATAAAAACCCACGTCTCATGTCGCAGTTTTTATTTTTTTACACTCATCTAAACATTATGATGCTAGTAAGCTTATCACAGGCGTATAACGTTGTCAAATCTTTATTTTTTTATCTTTAACATGTTTCTTTCAGTCATTCACTAAATAGGCTAACTTACTAGTTTCTTTCAGTCATCCACTAAATAGTCTAACAACGCCAGTGAGATCCACACTTAAGTTTAAGTTAAGCTATAAATAATCATCTATCGTGTACCCAAACAGGTCAAAGTCTATTTTGTATCGTTCGTAAAGTTTGTAAATCTGCGCTTTGGTGATGCTTCCGTAGTACTTGGGTAGGAGGACAGAAGAGGACACAGAAGTCCGCTTCAGATTCCGCCACTCGTGAACGTTCTGGATCTCCTTGAGGTCCGCCATGTGTGCGAGGAACTGTTCGTCGTCGTCCATTGTCTCAAGCTTGATGACTACCTGGTAATCCGTTGAGCAGACCCCACACTGCGACCAAAATGGGGACCAGCAGACGACCTGAAGCACGAATTAACTTTTAGATGAAGAGTTGAGTCGAGATGGATTGAAAGGCGTTTGCCTATGTGAGAGGAGCAAAATCACCCAAAGGCAGAAAATAATTTGGCTTTGTATGAGAGCTGAAACAATCTAAAGTAAAACTTGTTTTGACTGACTAGGAGAGCCAAGTCAACCTGCAGAAAAAAATGACTTAACATAGAAGTACCTGTAGAAAAAGTGTTTTGATTTTGTATCGAAGTATGAACCGGCGCAAGAATGATATAAAGGTAAAAGCAACCTTGAATTATGATATATATTGTAAATACCTTTGACTGGAATTTGTAAGAAAAACTTATGATAGGCAATAAAAGATGAAACTGTGAGCTTATTTCGTCATGAGGTCAATTAAGCATGCATGAAATGAACAAAATAGGTTTTTCCCTCTACAAAATAATCCATCATGCTGAAAACCAGAAACCATTTTCAAAGAAAAATAATAGGGGAAACAGGCAATCAGTCGATAGTCTAAACTTTCCATAAATGGCAGGGTATCAGGCATTTGTAATGCTACACAACGTATTTGATGTGATACAATGAAATGAATACTGTGCAGTAACTTCTTAATATGGCCCAAAATGTTAAAAAAAAAATAATTTGAAAGAAACACCAAGGCAACAGTTAAAAAACTGACCGAATATGTCTTACATAAATTCTGCATCAACTACTACTAAAAATATATGCAATATATATATAATATAATAATAATCGTCAATATCATCAGCCCTCTGGCGTAGCTTTGTGCAAAAGTCGTCTGTGAAATTTTGCCCTTCACGTCTTTTCTCTGATTTCATTCCAAAAATCTCTCATCTGCAGCTTCTCTTTCTCATATGTCATCCAAGTAGGGCTGGTCTTCAGCGCTTCAGGAGCCCACAGGAAACACTATCCGGGAGTGTTGTCGAAACGTGGAAATGTGGCCTCCGGTGTGGAACTTAGTTTTCATGCACAACACGATCTGGTGCAGAAGTGGCGTCTTCATTTTGCGTCTGCCACACCAAGTGGGGACAAAAATTTCACTCTTTTAGGGTTTTATTGTGGTCAGATATGTTAGTTTCTTATGTGATTCATTTACCTATATTTTCGGTCATTTGCATTTATATATGTATTTATACAATAATGACTGAATAAATAATCATTAAAGAATGGTGTTTTAGCTTCAATTTATGAAGCAGCAGAAGTCACTCGAGCGATGTCTCGATTGATACATAGAGTGCAGACGATAACAGAGTGACAGCTTTAGGTTTCCGACTAATTAAGGTAATTCAAATCTATTTAGACTTGATTTAATGAATGTAAAAAGTGATTGTGATTAACTTGATAAGGGAAGTTCTTTGCAAAGTGATAGTGTAAATGCATATAATGTTTAGGTCTATATATATATATATATATATATATATATATATATATATATATATATATATATATATTAGTCTCATTATCAGTTAAATTAATACTGTAACATGTCAAAGGACCCATGTAATGATAAACATGTAGGTTTTCCGGTTGATGTATGTTTACAGTTTACGCCAAATGATCTTTAGACAGCACAGAAAAGCATATATCATTTATGAATACGTTAGATTTTACCGATTGTTGAATGAATATAAAATTTAGGAGAGTGGAAGTCAGTGATGTGGAAATGTGGCAACACTGTCCGGTGCCCGGGCTATCGTATACTATTTAACCAGGTGTTTCGCGAAGGACGCGTCCAAGTCACCTTCATCCCCTTTCATCATTATATCATCTACATACGGAACCTTCGTAATTTCCCATATAGTATTAATTCTCTGTTCTGCCATCTGACTCTTGATATTCTTGTAAAAGTTTTATTCTAAAAAGACTTTTAGGCATAGTTTCATTGTCGTACTAAGATTCGTGTCCAGACAGCAATACAGACTGTACTAGACTTATATGCAACATTACTTCCGGATGCCACTTCAGTCTATTTGATTTCCTAATCCTATTCAGGCTGTTAATTGTTTGATTTGCCATTTTCTTTCTTTTATAAAATTCCAACCCAAGAGAACCCGTATTGGATATTATTATTCCTAAATATTTGAAAGATTCTGTTCAAACTCATTACTCCTTTGTCCATCTAATGTTATTGTTTCATTTTGTACACACACTGTCCTCATTATTTCTGTTTTTCTCAGAATTATATTGAGTCCATCTCTCTGATTAAGCTCTGTAGATCTTGCGGTGCTTTGCTGATTAAAACAGCATCATGTCAACTTTCTCTCGTTACTCTCGTCTAAACAGTCTCTTACATCTCCATCCTCTTTTTTCATCCTATAAGAAGAGCAGACAGCTAAGGTGAAATATATCCGTGTAGTACGCCACTAATTACTGCAAATTCATTTGACAGACCCCAGTAACATTAACTTTGCGCCTATTTCATTCAATGATAATTTTTAATAGCATATATATTTTACAGGAATGCTATATTGACATTAGACCTTCCATAATTTTGGTATGTGGACGCTGTCAGATGCCTTTTCGTATTCAGCTAAAGCCATCATAAGGGGATTTTTAAATTCCATATACTACTACTCAAGTCTTAACACATGTATTGTTCTGCGCAACCCCTGCCTTTCCTAATTCCTGCTTGTTCATTTTTAAGCTTTTTAATAATTTCTTGTTTCAGCTTATTGAGAATAAACTTACTGAATGTTTTCATGACACGTTTCTTATTGTTGATTCCACTTCAAACACTGAATTGATTCACAAGCACATTCAGGTCCTCCGCAGCTTCTGGTAAATCAATCAAATTATCCTCTTCATATTTCTTATTCATGACCTCACAAAATGCTCCATCCACCGCTGTCTTTTGCCTTGTTCCATTATTGACTCGTCCCTTCTTTTGATATGTATTTTCTTGTTTTCCTTTTCACCGATGGATATTTTAATTATAGTTCTGTGGGCTACTTTAACACCAGCGCCACTTCCTGAATAGTATATGGTTTTGCCTACATCAGCTTGTTTGTTCAAATATTCTCTTTTATCTCATCTTAATCCTTGTTTCAATTCATTATCCAGACTTGAGTGCTAAGGATGTTCTTCTTTGTATTCTTAATCTCCTTCCTGAAATTTGTCTACCAGTACTTTTCGCTCTTGTATATTCTATATTGCATCTAGGACTCTTCCGACCTCCAAGGTTTTCGTCTTGTTACCCCCATATCCCGGTACTTCTTTTCCAGCAGATTAATATACATTCATGATGTTAAACCAGTTATCATTGATTGTCTGTTCCTCTGCAGGTATGGTTTCTAGAACTGCAAACCTGTTTCGACATTCACTTGAAAAAGCTTCTCGGGTTTCATCTTCAAGAAGCTTTACTGTATTGAACTTAGATAATCTGTCAAATTTTTTGTTGAGTACTTTCAATTTCAACCTTAGTGTGACAGTGACCAGCTGGTGATTACTGCTGACACCTGCTCCTTTGCAGCTCCTAACATGGCTCAGTGCTCCTTTCTTTCTTAGTTAAGAACTATGTGATCTATTTGAGTTTTATAAATGTCTTCTGCAGATGTCCAAATGTATTTAAAGACCTCCTTTTGTTGGAAAAGAGTCCCTCCAATTACCAAATTATTTCCAGCACAAAATCTAATGAACTGCACCCTATTTTCGTTTGCTGTCTCTCCCTGACATTTTCCTTTCATAACTTTATTTCTTTCATTGTTCCTAACAACTTTTGCATTCATACCTTCAGAAACAGTTCTCTTATAACTTCCTGGTATGTCATCTACATCCTCAATTTCTGTGTGAAATTGATCTTTTATCTCATAAGAGAACTCATTCATTGGAACATGGGACACTAATAATCATTGTTTTGATATAAAGCTCTCTAGCAGTAATCTCCATTCAGTCAGTGTCTTTTCTGCATTTGGCGTTTAAGATCACGCTGCTTTCTCTACCAATTCCATCTGTTCCTCCTGGATAAATATTAACATTACCTCTTCCAGTCTCTCTTTTTTCCTTTTCTTTTCACTGTGAGACACAGACAGCTAAGTTGTGTATCCATCCCTTTTGAATTTACTTTTTACATGTTCTGTCTTTCTAATTTTATCGTGGTTCTTACGTTCCAGTTTTCGGCTTTCATTTCATCCTTAGTATTTGTAAAATGGGATATTCTTAGCACCCTTATGTGCATGTGACTGGGGGGACCATTGCTAAATTGTACCTGTCCATTCACGAGACAGAATTCATATAATTTCCTGGTATGTCATCTACAACATTCCAAATTTCTGTTGAGTACTTTCAATTTCAACCTTAGTGTGACAGTGACAAGCTGACGATTATTGTTTACATCATCCGCTCCCCTGTAGCTCCTAACATCCCTCAGAACGCAGTTCTTAACTGACAAAGGCCAAGGACCCTTGCTATTGCCTGTTGGTTTTAGCCAACGTCACTGGCAAGTCGAGGCCGAGGAGATGAGCACTCAAACGCCTTAACCCTGGCCATCATCCCGCTGTCAATGGTTTCTCGTGCTCCATTTGAGCAAGGCCACAGTTGGTGATTGAGGATCTATCATTTATGTAGAAAGTGTCAACCTATACAAGGCAACAAGTGCTCATACCCTGGTCTCGGGTCCCTAATCCAGGTACTACCAACTGGGTTACCTGGACCTGGTGCTCATTAAGGGCCAAGGACACAACTCCATGAAGGTATGTACACTCTAATTACCCATAATAATAATAATAATATAAAGTACCACATGATTTGAATATACAGTTACTAATACTATAAATAATAATAATTAATGGGCAATATATGACTTACTGCTAGTACCAATTCTACCTCAACTATGAATGATAACAATGGTAATGATGACAGTATTAATTCAAGGAAGTCTTAACATACTGTAACTCACATTTTCCTCCCAATCTTTGGCTGTCTTCAGATGCTCCGTAGAATCGATGATGTAGTCGACAAATTCAGAGAAAGTGGGCGTAGGGGAAGTGTTATTGCTTCCCTCAGGCCTGTACTTCAAAATGATGGCCTTCTGAAGGTCCTTGAAATAGGGAGTGAAGGGTTTCGGCTTAGGGCGCTCGATTTTGTCCCGGTATGCAGAGAGTAACCTGATGTTGATAAATAAGTTATTTTTTTCCCCTTGTCTTTTCAAAATTTCTTTTAAACATGGACATTCCGTTCTTACTAAAGCCTACTGAGCAAGTTTGTGGTAAGTTGCCAAATGCAATGAGAAGCAAGAAAACATACAAGAACAAGAGAAGATAATTTCATGTATAATTCTCTCTCTCTCTCTCTCTCTCTCTCTCTCTCTCTCTCTCTCTCTCTCTCTCTCTCTCTCTCACACACACACACACACACACACATCTCAGCTTCACAGTAAATTATATGAATTATATGTTCACAAAAGATACGTTCACATTGTATGTAAAATTAACTCTTTATTCAGTTAGCTGTTACCGTACCTTGCAAATGGATTTATCCAGTTCTGTTACCTTACCTTGCAAATGGATGTCGAACAACGATGAATCGCAGTGAATTCTTGAACACTTTATTCCTTTCCAGTGAAGTCTTGGGGGCTTTGAACTCCTTGAACACCCTCTGGTGGCCACCACCGAATCTTGGCTGGTTAAAAAAAAGATAAGGAGGGGAAATTAGGAGTTTTAAAAAATGTGTTGAGAAAAGAGATCATTGAAGTATAATTTAGCAGTCGCATTTGGTAAACTCAGAAACTAAACAGCATAACCTGTAAATGAGAAACTAAATAGCATAGCCTGTAAATGAAACTAAACAGCATAGCCTGTAAATGAGAAACTGAACAGCATAGCCTGTAAAAGGTGTTACTTAAAAGCAGATCTCTGGTAATCTCTTAGCCTACGTTGGAAGGTTAATGTTTTGTTTTATTTTTTTTTCTGTAACTGGATAACCTTTGGATGATGGGGTCTTGGACAATGTGTTTTCTCACAAGATAAGAAATTCGTAGATACGTTGATCAGTTAGCTATTGGAAGGCTGATATTCTTTTTGCACTGCAACCGCAGGTGTATTGTGATCTTGCAGGTAGTTTCAGGTTCCGTTTATCAAAGTAGGATTTTATATATATATATATATATATATATATATATATATATATATATATATATATATATATATATATTATATATATATATGTGTGGGTGTATACGCACACACATATACATATATATAAACATACACGCACACATAAAGGTATCACTATAAGAAAGGGAAATGATGAGTCTAAAATGGGAAACGGACAACGGCAAAAACAAACTGAGCACAGAAAGCAGCAAAAAAAAAATAAATAAATAAATAAAAGAAATGAGTAAGAAAGGCGTTAACAAAAGAACAATGAATAAAGTAGAAATGAAACTGCCAGCGAATATAAAAGTATATAAAGGGTGTCTGATGTGCAACTGAATTGTAACGGGGCTGTGAGTGAAGAAAAAGTGTTATTGAAGGTTAACGAATCATCAACGAACAACGATTATAATCGATAGTGGGAGGAAAGACATGACAAGGAAATAAAATAATTGGAAAAAGGGAATTGCAAATATTGTAAAGGAATTTTAAACTCAGAACAGGAAACGGAAATCATGGAAATCGACCGCAACAGAAGGAAAAGAACCCCAAACCCGTAAGAGGGTAGTGCCGTTAGTGCACCTCTGTGGTACAATTTAGGCATTACTTGAGCGTCTTTGCAGTGTCCCTTCGGCCCCTAGCTGCAACACCTATCATTCCATTTATTGTACCTCAGTTCATGTTCTCTTTCTTTCATCTGACTTTGCACCCTCTGTAACACTTGCTTCATAGTGCAACTGCGAGGTTTTCTTCATTGAGGACTCCCCGCAGCGGGGTACCGCAGTCAGTGCGCCTCGTGTGGCATTACTTAAGGTAGCGTCCCTTCGGCCCCTAGCTGCAACACCTTTCATTCCTTTAACTGTACCTCCGTTCATATTCTTTTTCATTCGTCTTACTTACCACTCTCTCCTAACAATTGATTCATAGTGGAACTGCGAGGTTTTCCTCCTGTTACACCTTTTAAACCTTGCTATTGTCAATTTCTCTTTCAGCACTGAATGACCTCATGGTCCCAGCCCTTGGCCTCTGGCCTAAATTGTATATTCCGGTTCCGAAAGAACCTCAAGGAAATAGAACTGTAAAATACTGAAACGGTTATCGGAAATGGGCAAGGGAAAGTGGTAATCAAGCTGTGATATGTCGCAATAAATGTCAAATAATTCAAAGGAATATTGGAATCATCTTGTACAATCTTCGCTAATAGAGATTCGCAGACAGTGAATAAAATAAAACTGAAAATTTTCCAAGAATGTCAGTTCTGAGGCTGCAGCATGAAACTATAAAATTCTTGGTTTGTCAGCTGACTGCAGCAGCCGCATTATAGTCTACGTCAACAGAATTTTATTAAACCTTGTATACTCGTATCTTTCTCAGCTTACTAGAAACAACTGGCTCAGGGATTTTCCCGGATTAGTAAGCAAGGATATGATCATTCATGAAGTTATGACTAAAGATAACGACCTTCTGACCTCTGCCCGGCTGATAATCAAGTTTCAGAGCTACTCAGAGATAATACCGTGTGTACCAATTCACTGACTCTCTCTCTCTCTCTCTCTCTCTCTCTCTCTCTCTCTCTCTCTCTCTCTCTCTCTCTCTCTCTTATGCACACTCATTTCCGTGCTAATTCAGTTTCCATTCCCTTTTAAAGTCGAGTCATTGATTCTATCCACATTTCAAAAGCCATTTGTGTTTGAATGCAAGTACAACATAATGGTAAAACACAAAGTATGAATACAACATGTATACCGATACCAGTTCTCGTAAGGTTAAGTCTGCTAGCATAATCCCGCAAGATAATTTTTTTTCCCACTAGAAGCATGAAGACGTGTGCCTTGGAAACACGATTAGTTATCTAAATGACGTCAGTGGAGAAAAGTGATCATCTCATAACAAAATGCTAATTATTGAGAAGGCGGTGTTTACCTTTCATGAGATAAATACACTCTCACCATAACACTTACCATGTATTTCTTCTTCTCTTGTCCACTAAACTTGTATATTTCCAACGCGGGATTGTCATCATTGACGTGAGCCAGTCTTAGAAAGTACACCATCCAAGTCGTTGACGCTACCTGGAAATTTCAAAAAACAGGTTACTCTCAAGGATTTTTTTAAATGTTTAATGCAGACCTTTCGTTTTCTTTGTCCTGAACTCTTGAAATCAGTAAAACTGAATTAAACAGGAAATATGTCAGTGGTGTTTTATTTAGGAAGAATGTGTATTTTGGCGGCCAATGTCTATATTTATATCTTCTTAATCCCTATACCTGCAATTTTAAATTGCGTAAAATATAATTCATAAAGAGTTATGACGCTGTTGTATTATTTAAGTTTTGCTCCAACGGTTTAATGTTTACGTGTTAATACTGAGTTTTCTTTTTACTTCACATGAAGGAATGAAGAAAACGAGACCGTAAATACTGGCTGCCAGAGCGGAAGACATTTCCTCGGAAAACTGCGCCGTGTTGGCCAGAGAAAAACTGGAACGAAGAAACTCACTCTCAGCGAACAAAATCTACAAACATATTGAGACAACGTTGCAAGTAGGTTCTCTTCCATAATACTTGCTTGATGTGAAATTACTCGGTCAGTTTTTTTTTTTTTTTTTTTTTTGTAAAATATCCATTATATTAATAATTTAGGATTTTGTACATCTAATAAGTACAAAATTCTAAAGTATTACTTGGAGGATTTACCATTATTTGAAGGGGAAGATGTAATTCTAAGTATAATTAATCCCCATATTTCTGCACTCAAAAGGCATAACAGCAGTAACAACATACTGATATCATGGTTACAAATTATAATTATGGAAGTGGTTTGCTTATCAGCTGAAGCCAAAGGAAATGTGTAAAAAAAGAAAAAAAATAACGACAGAGTGCCAAGTGCTTTCTTGTATTTAACACTTCGGGACGCAGCAGTTCTTCGTTGGGCGGGCGGGTTCCGTTCCCAGCTACCACTCTGTTGGCCGCGAGTTCGAATCCCCGACCGGCCAATGAAGAATAAGAGGAATTTATTACTGGTGATAGAAATTCATTTCTCGCTATAATGTGGTTCGGATTCCACAATAAGCTGTAGGTCCCGTTGCTAGGTAACCAATTGGTTCCTAGCCACGTAAAATAAATCTAATCCTTCGGGCCAGCCCTAGGAGAGCTGTTAATCAGCTCAGTGGTCTGGTTAAACTAAGATATACTTAACTTTTTTTAACTTCGGAACGCAAAGTGTAACAGAATCCATAAGTGAGAAAAACAAAAAGCTCTTGTAAAATCGTAAAATGAAAATTTATTATTAGGCCATTACAAGCAATGTCCATCCATATTACTAAACAACTAAAAACATAGAGAAGCCATAAAGGAAAAGTAGCTACCTAATAATTGCATCATAGGCAAGTAACAATGAAAACAAGGAAACTACTTGCCGACCAGAACATAAAATTAGCTGAATTCACAAATACGAGCAGTAATAAGAAATATATAAGTCAAAATTGATTAAAATTGTTTACTGGATTAAATCAGTATAAATATTCTTTTACTGCAAGACAGACCTCTGGGGCTCTCTTTAATTTTGATCATCCTGTTGACTGGACAGAGGCAAAAGAAAATGATTTTGTAATGATTGTATTAATAGGAATACAGTTGAATCTGCTTTTATCAAGACGTATTCCAGAAAGTCGAAAGTCGAGCCATGGCATGTACACATTAGACAATCGTATTATCGATAAAATAATGGGGATTTCCTAAGCTAATCATTTGACTATTTTTTATGTTCCCAAGACTAGTGGTTTCATAATTGTCATTATTATTTCTATGGTCGTAACGGAGGGGAGAGATGATGTCTTTTTTCGTATACCAGTATCGTTATTGTTATTTTACTCTTTATAGTTGTGAATTCAGCTGATTTTATATACTGGTCGACAAACAATGAGCTAGTTTTCATTGATTTTTGTATACGATGCACTTACTAGGCAGTTCCTTTTCCTTTGTGACGTACATTGTTTCTGTATATAATTGTTTAATAATATATTTTATTGCACTATTTTGTAAGAGGTTTCTTGCTCATGTATTGTTACGTTTTGTTTCCCTTTGTACTCCCGAAGATGTGCCAAATACACAAAAGCACTTGACACTGTCGTTTCCTTTTTTTAAACATTTCCTGTGGCTCCAGCTGATAAGGATGTCGTTTAGAACCTAAAAAAGCAGTTTATAGCTTCACTGACATTTGCTAAATGTCGCAATGAACTAAGAAAACCATGATAGAGAAACGCGATAAAATAACTGTGTAAACTTTAACAAATCAACATTATATATATTGTATGGTAACGTCGAAGTGAAATCTACTCTAGGCGAAAACCCTAGAACGAAAAGCGGAGAGAATCGTGAAGCAGAATCATCCTTGCGAAATATGCAAGAGAAGTACATGACAAGGAAGAGCATATATGAAGCAGAGTAACAAGGAACAAGCATTGGTAAGTGCGCTGAACTTTACACCACTATAGCGAAGTTATATTTCACTATGCCAGATGTTTTTTGGCCACTGAAGCGTTTGGAGGTTTTAGAAAATGCGTGAGGGAAAGAACAAGGGACAGAGCATAAAAGGAAATGGGGTAATCGGAGTGAGGATTCCTTAGAATGACCTCATCATCTCCTCAAGAATGGTGGAGCTAGAACATAAAATTTAGAGTAACACCAAACTTATTCTTTCTCATAGTTGGAATCCTTAATTGAAAATTAAATCCTTGGATCAACAACCTCCCGCCCCAACAAAAAACTACCATCGATAGTTTTTTGAAACAGTTATTTTTAAGCTTCTGCTGTTGCAGATAATTATGAGCAAAATTTGCGTCTATGAAATAAAATTAAGTCTATCCCCAAAATGATATTAATTGATGCAAGAATTGCGGAATTTCCTTCACTCCTCTGCGCTTCCGTAAACCCTCTTCTTCTCTTGAAGAGGCGGGTTTATCCGCCCAGTTCTAGAGGAAAGCCCGTCAGTACCGGCTTTCCTTACAGGATACTTAGTCTTTTCAGCACAACCATTTACATGTCTCATTTCTAACCCCGATAATTGGCAAGCTTTTTCTCGCAGATGTCAAAAAGCCAGAGTTAAATAATGATAAATGATCACTGAAGCTGTATTTTGACTGAAATGACGACTGTGATGTCTTGATGAATTGCATGGCCCGTGGTTGAATCATAGCAAGAATATTAGCTGTACAAGGAGAAGCATAAATGGCAATAATTTTCTAAGTTCTGACTTTCTATTTATCTCTCCCTTTCTAAAAATGAAAATGCGAACGATTTCTCCCAGTGTTAGCAAAGAGATATTCGGTTATTTGTTCTTCCCTCTGTTAATGTATGCTGAACTTGAAAAGCAATGTTTCGAAAGCACATTGTAAGAAAAATGTTATCAACTTCAGCAGCATCTGAAGAACATCCCTCTGAGTGATGCATGCGCGTTTGAGGTAAGTACTAAACTAACTTCCTTCCCAAATCTCAAAAAAAAAAAAAAAAAAACTTGACCAAACCTCTGTTCCACCAACTGTGTGAAGTTTCTTTAGAGAAATTCAATATGGGAACCATAGACCGCCTCATTACTCTGAATGACATGGTAAAAAGGTGAGCCAGCGCCTTAAGAGTACATTAAACATGATTATTGACTGTTGAAAGGTACATTGCTTTCCCAAGCATGCAAGGGGGGGGGGACATCATCCACTTGCAAAGGTCTTTGCCTCTCAGCTTGGCAACAATTCAAGTACTTCTCCACGGCACGTTTCTAGAAGAAGATTTCCCTGTTTATTTGACTTCAGAAGCGAATTCCAGCTTTTATGTCACAATTGAGACGTTAAAATCTCGCCAGAGGTTACGAGAGTTTTGTCCCTGAATGCTTTTATCAGTGAGGTTGATTATGAAGCTCAGTGTGGCGAATGACTTTGGGTGTGTGAAGGTTATACATGCTGGTATGTTGCAGTCGCAGGTCAACACCCGGGAAAGAAAAAAAAAGAGAGGAAGAGGCTTGATAGCGCCACTGTTCTTTCCACCATGAGCTTCGCCATGTAGAACCTGACTTTTACGATGCAGAACAATAGTTCATGATCAAATATCAGTTGTTAACCGACCAATATCTTCATTCTGAAAGTTGCCTGCATATCACCATTATGTCGTTTCAATTCTGCATAGAATTATCAATGTCTTTACATGCCATTTTTAACATTAAATGGATCTTGCTTTGCGTTTTTGCACATATTTTTGAATTGAGGTATAATTCCCTGTCTTTGCGTTCTAAGCAGTATTATTTCATAATAACAAAATGGAAAACGGAAAAAGTGCTCATACCTGCTTACGGTGCCTTAATTAAATATCCAATAATATATTCTGTTATACATTTATCTTATCAGGGATAACATTCGCTGTAATAATAATGATACTACTGCTGAGGAAGAAACGGAAGAAACTCTCTTTTCACGTAGGTTGTAACACGATGTTTTTCAGAATGTTTTCCTATAACAAATGTCTTCAGTTTTCTACTGAACCTTGTTTTATAAACATTGACGAAAAAATAAGAAAGCTTCTTCACATTATTATTTTTAGCTAAAAAATTCATTATCAATATTGTATTACAAGCAACAAGTACTTAAAAGTTGTCGCCTAGCACTTTCACTGCAAGTACTTTGAGCTGTAAAAATGCTTATAGAATTAACTGTATTTTTTACATCTCTGTTTGTTCATGGATGAAAGAAGACAAATCGTGTGAATGATATGAGAGTTACTAAAAACTAGAAAGTTAATACTTTCGTTGGTGTCCATTTATTGAAAAGCTATGAACATAACCCTCATGTCGTCTCTTTCTCCACTTAAGAAAACCATAACTAATCTAACAAGAGAGAATGCTCAATGCTCAGTACAGAACGAATTTCCTCCCTATTCTCATATGCATCGTCCGCTAAAAGTTCAAGGGCAACACCCTGACCCGAGTGTCGCCCAAACCAGTCGGATGGTATGCAAGCAAGGGCCTACCTTGTACAGAGGACAATAGACAACCGGGGGGTCGCTCTTGGTGTCCCAAACGAACGTGATGTGCTGACGGATGGCCAGTTCAGGATGCTGCTGACATGTGTCTTTTATCCTGGCCAGACGTTCTTTCTGCACTTCCAGCTGTTCCTCGACTAGGTCTCGTACCTGGAAGATTTTGAACCGCATGAGTTGAAGGATTCGTTGTTCACAAACGAGTGAGGAGTCCCTTGTGACAGTTTCATTAGATAACGCACCTTAAGGTTTCGAATTGAATAGATAAGAAGGTGGTTCATCGCTAATTGCTGGTGTGCTTAACTGCCTGTAAGACCTTGATATAAGTAAATTAAGATGGTGCGTGGTTCATTACAAATATGATGAGCTACCTGCAAAATTCTTATGTGTGAAAAAGGTTTCTCGTTACCGATGCGATTAACTACACGTAGCAGTAAATGTGGTTCATTATTCATGACACTGCAATGAATTATGTATGAGATTTTTAATAAGAATAGATTACGGTGTTTCATGTCTCATTAATGACGTAATCTCGTCAAGGGTTAAAATTTCCTTAAAATCATTTAATAAAACTATAATGTTCATTGTTTTAGGACTAAATTTTTGTTCACTTGTTGTTGTAAAATGTGATGAGGTGCAAAATACTTAAAAATGTTGATACATCAGAGTTAAATACTCAAACGTAATGAAGATTCGAGACCAAGTATTTTTAATCGACTCATGGTGTTATGAATATTCCAGAGTTAATTTAACTCGTGTTGTTATGAATAGTCCAGAGCTAATTTAACTCGTGTTGTTATGAATAGTCCGGAGTTAATTTAACTCATGTTGTTATGAATAGTCCAGAGTTAATTTAACTCATGTTGTTATGAATAGTCAAGAGTTAATTTAACTCATGTTGTTATGAATAGTCAGGAGTTAATTTAACTCGTGTTGTTATGAATAGTCCAGAGCTAATTTAACTCATGTTGTTATGAATAGTTTAGAGTTAGTTTAACTCATGTTGTTATGAATAGTCAAGAGTTAATTTAACTCATGTTGTTATGAATACTCCAGAGTTAATTTAACTCGTGTTGTTATGAATAGTCCGGAGTTGATTTAACTCATGTGGTTATGAATACTCCAGAGCTAATTTAACTCATGTTATTATGAATAGTCCGGAGTTAAATGTTGTTATGAATAGTCCAGAGCTAATTTAACTCATGTTGTTATGAATAGTCCGGAGTTAATTTAACTCAGGTTGTTATGAATAGTCCGGAGTTAATTTAACTCATGTTGTTGTGAATAGTCCGGAGTTAATTTAACTCATGTTGTTATGAATAGTCCGAAGTTTAATTTAACTCATTTGTTATGAATAGTCCGAAGTTAATTTAATTCCCGGACTCAGTGCGGAAGCTCCCTCTTTCCTCAAGACTGAGACATTCATAGTTAACTGATTACTAATTATGGAGCTTTCTTTCAATAACAAAACCATTCTTGTAATTGCATATCATCTACTAATGAGTTGATTAACAGCATTGCTAATTTTATATTGCTTATTCTGTACAAGTAACAGTCACTCCTAAACAGCTAAGGTCCCTGCGATGATTAGAAAAACGCTAGCAACAGCAGCAGCATTTACAGTATTTATAACAGCCAATGTAATAACAAGTGATGATAATAATAAATGCTAGGAGCAACATTATAGTAAGTATGGAATAATAAGTATGAAATTTACTTTCGGACGGAATCGAATAACACACACACACACACACACATACATATATATATATATATATATATATATATATATATATATATATATATATATATATATATATATATATATATATATATATATATATATATATATATATATATATATATATATATAGAGAGAGAGAGAGAGAGAGAGAGAGAGAGAGAGAGAGAGAGAGAGAGAGAGAGTAGACACCCAGGAACTCCCTGGAGTACGTTGACCCCAGCGCAGGTATTTTACAGATTCTTAAACCTTTTCTCCGAGAGAGAGAGAGAGAGAGAGAGAGAGAGAGAGAGAGAGAGAGAGAGAGAGAGAGAGAGAGATCTTCTATTCAAACAGCAACATCGATGCTCATTCTTTTGTGATCTCCCTCTATCACAGTGAAAAAAAGATTCACCATTACCGTAAATGTTGATGTTTATATGTGGAAATTTTATGTGTTATATTCATTAGTGTTAATATTGTATTACAGCAGTAGCCTTACAGACTACTTCATGAACCAATAAACTCACAGTTCTTGCAAATACATATGCCTGATAAACTTTAACTCGGTCAAACGTAAATTAAAAAAAAGAAAAAATAATGTGAACGTCTTGTGGTTAGCACCGTAACCCAGTATCGTTAATAACTGGTCGATGGCAATACGAGTGATCATATCCCGTATCGTCATACAGTTATCTTTCCTTGTCGTAGATGTGATGCAATCCATTTCCTGTATACGTTAAATAGAAGGTACTGAAAATAAGCCGTTTATCGTTCATTACATGAAGCGCCGTACTTGACGTTAACGTAGGGGTCACAGAAAGCAGGTTGAACGAAAGTGAAGAAAATTGACCGAAATCAAGTGAAACTGTTCTGGCACGCTGTCTAACGGGACATGACCGAGAGGTAAGGTCAGGAGTCTGTTTTTTTATTGTTGGTTGACAGGAATTTTTACGGATCCATTTCCCATTGACCTATTTCTAAACGATGTGCCGTTGTGCGAAAGCTCGCATTTACTTGATGACTGTAATTTTTGGTTATTTAATCAGATATAATTGTTACAATTCGATTTCGGCAGCATGATATTTATATTATCTCTCAAATTCTAATTTGAAGTTAATTTCCGTTCACGATGTACACCATGATTCCATGTTTCTTTTCATTTATCACAATCAGGTTTAATTTGATTTCTTATTCAGTTTTCTTCTAAATCATCGCCTATCACCCAAAATTTTCGTTATTTACATTCTGCGCAAGACAACCAGTCATTATACTGTTTGAATGAATCTTGTAGCTAGAAAAATAAAATAGATGTTATCATCTATTCATACCATACCTTTGTATTTACTCTATTCAAGTCTATTTTGTTCAAGACCTCGCCATTGGTGGGCTTTATAACAACCGGCCACCGAAGATCGTTAGGATTAGGCTGGTTCCATTTCTTGCAGGGGTAGATGTCCCTCGTTGGAACCGTGGGACCCTTGTGATTCTTGATCATCAAGTTATGCTCTTTTTTGCTGCAGTTATTAGTACTCGGAAACACAACTTCCTTGACCTTGCGTCTGACAGGCAAGACCAATTCGGTCTCAGCGTGAATCCCAGGAACATGTTCGTTTTTCGTTTCTTGTCGAATAGACAACGTCTCGTTTACTAATGAAGGGTCTTTCTTTTCGAGGGATTTATCAGTTGTCTGATCGTCTGCGTCGCTGGGGAGGCGCGCTTTCTCTATGATGAGTTCAATTTGCCTCTGCATGCTCCGCCTGTACTCCTTTAGGAGCTTGTGTTCGCTGCTGTGAATGTAGACGAGCGTGGCAAAGCCACACATCACGAAGATCAGTTTCCATTTTCTGGTGATGATTTCAAAAGCACCTCTCAAAGCCATTGCCGATGCAGTTCGTTTTTCTTTTCCAACATTAATTGTGAATATAGTTTTACGCACTGTTATATCGTCAGTTTCTTTTAACTACATTTTCTCTTTTCGTGTAGCGCACTCATATTTGTATTTCACTTTTAACTGAATTCCATAACACAGTCACTGAGAAGTCAGCAACGCAGCAGCAGGCTTTCCTGCTGTCCTCCTCTGAGCTGCGGCAGGAACTGAGCTGCCTTCCAGTTTCTAGACGAGTAGCAAGAGCGAGACTCAAGTCGCTCGACTTTCTGGACCGGGGGGTCCAGAGCTCTTTCTAAGTCGGTCCCAGGCTGTCCGGATGCACCACTACCGAGGTTTTTCGATCATGTGAGCCACCTTCACATTCGGCTGACTAATGCTGGAGTTATTAATAACCTCACAACTTTATACCACATACCATTATTATTTCTTAATGTTCGTTTCTTCGGGCTGCTCAAGGGTCAAGAAACAATGCTGGCACAAGGCCCAGCTTATTGTAACATTTATGCAGTCCAGACAAGCCCCTGACCGAATACCAAATGTGAATATTTAGGAAGACCAGTATTTCCGTGTCGCCAAGTAAACTCAATGGTTAATATATATAGTGTTTAATGTGTGCGCACACACATATGCTAAAAATAAAACGGAAATTTATTCTAATGGTGTTTTCTGCCTGAGTGAAATAATACTGAGGTGTTCATGGAATAAGGTAAAACAAAATATTCTTTTGTAATTTTTTCACGTTAAATTGTTAATTTGTCTTTTAGAGGAAATTCCTTCTTTCCTTTTGAACTGTTAATCATGATTCTCTTTTTCTTTGAAAGGTTTATTTATGATTCCCACAGCGTTCTTAAATTCAACTGGAGAAGATAATAACACAAGAGGAAGTATTGTAAATTGAATCAAGTTACTTTCCATAATGATATCCTCTCTCTCTCTCTCTCTCTCTCTCTCTCTCTCTCTCTCTCTCTCTCTCTCTCTCTCTCTATGTTTTATTGAAACTGTTTCTTGGATTTATACGTCTAAAACAAAAACCACTGTTTCATCTTTTAGAAAGATTGCTTCAAAACATACACTGCTAACACTAGCATAAACACAGCTCTCAATTCTCACATCACATGAAATTGCATGCACACGCACACACGCACGCATACATACACACACACACACATTTATATATATATATATATATATATATATATATATATATATATATATATATATATATATATATATATATATATATATATATATATATATATATATTGTGTTCACGAGACAATTGTCACTACTCCGTTCAAGCTTAAACTGCTGAATCGTGATTGAACCCTCAGTGCAGAAAACTTCCACAACAATAGCTGCTTAGTAAATTACTCAGTAGGAAAGGTCTCACACACACACACACACACACACACACACACACACACACTCATGCATGCGGCTAATGCTGCAATGCCTCTATCTTGCCAGCACTCTCACTCTTCCTGGATATTAAGACCCTTCTTTCCAGTACCTTCTTCACACCATCTATCCAGAACTTTCTAGATTTTACTCTGTTGTCCTCCATTCTTGCCATATTATCACACCATCTTCAATCTAGACTTTTGTCCTTTTTACTAGTTCCTCTATATATTTCCACATTCCTCACCCTTTCAGTTCTTCTCGAACTATAAATACTACATAAACAATTCCTTTCAACAGCCCCAACCTTTTTTTTTTTAGCATGTAAACTCCACACTCCATTTCCATAAAGGAGAGTTGGCTATACCAATCAATTCGGACATTCCAGCATTGACTTCCTTAGACAGCGCCAAATCTCTCCATAACCTTTTGCACTCACCCTACTATCTTCAGCTAATATTTTATTCACCTCTTTCTCATCCTACTGTCATCCATTATATATACTCCCAAATACCTATGCAAATTAACCATGTCTATTCTTCCACCATCTGCATCAAAATTCGTTATTTCATCTTCATCTCAGCTTTCTCCTCGTGCCAACACTTTCACACTTTTTCACCAGTTCCTGCAGTTTCTCTGCACTATCCGCAATCAGAAATGTCTGCAAATATCAGCATTCCACACTACATTCAAGACTCATTTTTCTTATACAACTCTTAATGTCCATCCACTGTCCTTTCTGACTTTTGCCATCACTCCATTCTTAGATACTAAATTAGGTGCCCTGTTATCCAGGAAGCCCGAGAACGGGTGCTTGTGTCGGGTGAATGGTGCATTGTGTGTAGGGGGTTTGATGCGCTACTGAAGCAGCTAGTGTTGTGGAAGTTGTACTGTACAGAGATTTCATCCAAGATTCAGCAGTTAATGTATGGATGTAGCAGCGACCATTGAGTTATATGTGGAGCCACTTCTGTGTAGAGGAAACGGTTTGATTATATAATATATATATATATATATATATATATATATATATATATATATATATATATATATATATATATATATATATATATATATATATATATATATATAT
Organism: Macrobrachium rosenbergii; assembly: GCF_040412425.1. Taxonomy (NCBI): domain Eukaryota; kingdom Metazoa; phylum Arthropoda; class Malacostraca; order Decapoda; family Palaemonidae; genus Macrobrachium; species Macrobrachium rosenbergii. The sequence goes on from NC_089765.1 coordinate 34,958,940, forward strand.
ATATATATATATTATATATGTATATATATATATATATATATATATATATATATATATATATATATATATATATATATATATATATGCATATGAAACTGTTTCCTCTACACAGAAGTGGCTCCACGAATAACAACGGTCGCTGCCACATCCATATTTTCAACTGCTGAATCTTGGATGAAACCCTGTACAGAACAACTTCCACAACATTAGCTGCTTCATACACGTAAAAATATATATATATATATATATATATATATATATATATATATATATATATATGTGTATATATATAAATGTGTATGTTATTTGCCCTAGGTAACCTTTATATTTTGTATTTCATATAGAAATTCTATTTTTTTTTTTATTTGAAGCGACGGAGAGCCAGACCCATGCGTCTACTTCCTAAGATTTTTTACACAGTCAGTGTCAGTTAGAATAACGGAGAATGAACACCCCACCTTAGTCATTCCTACTAAGACGTCATTCACATAATCTCGTGAACTTTGGAACTATAGCCGTAATGGTAACAAAGCGTTTCTTTGCCTTTAGGTTTATTTGCGGTTATTGCACACTAAGGGAGCTTGAGGTGATTTTGGAAAGTCTCTTGAAGGGGTTTCTGGTTAGGAGGGAAAGTAAAGTGGTTCACAGTGTGTTACAATGAAACCAGTTATTTGCACCTTCATTGATGCCGCCAAAATGTTCAGTTCATTACCTGTATAATGCTAGTATAAACCTAAAGAAGGCAAATATCTGATTATTGTTACATTATGTCGGGGTACCACAGAAAAGGTTTATTATTTTTCTAGCAGTATCTGGAATATCATGAGACTAGATTAATTCATTTATAAATTTTAATGTAAAGTTAAGAATGTTACTCTGAGTATTGAGGAACACAAGTTCGAGAGGCATTTTGTTGCTCAACCAAAGCATTTATTGATTAAGTGCCACGTCTTAATAGCATATTTTGAACAGAAATCATTGCTTAGGTATTTTCCCTACACTTGTGACTTCAAATATCAATGAATTTAATAAACTATTAGTTTATATTCTACTATTCACGTTTACCTTATTGACTATTGTATTTTGAATCATTTTGATATTTAATTTCTCTTTATTTTTCATTTTATTGTGTCAGTTATAGTTGTACCCTTTCTTTTATTATTAGTTACTCAATGAAGAACATATTTTTTTGCCACGGTTATCCTTACTCTTTGCTTTGTCTATTTATTTGATCAGTGGAGTTTTATTGTGCTAATATTTCATATATGTGACTACTAAAGTGATTCCAGGACTAAATTGATGATGTTTAATAATGGAAAGGAAGTATTAGAGCTAGATATAATTATTACTCTTGATTTTTGTATACCGAAGTTATTCATTGATGAAAAATATCCGACATAGGGAACTAGAAACGGCTTAAGTTGCAAATCTTTTGATGATCAATAAGCCACTGCTGAAGTGTGTAGTTCTCTAAAATTTGAAAGAGAGAGAGGGGATTCAAGAATAAAGTCAACTCCCTGTTCTAAGGTTTTGAGAACCCTGGAGATGTATTGGAATTTAGATGCAACAGGCGAGGAGTCAGCATTTAAGGGAAAACGTCAGAGGAGTGCTTGACATAGCTTTATTTGAAAATGGGCATTGCTCTGAAATTTTGCTCTCTCTTTGGCATCATTCTCCACAAACTCACCCTCTTAATTTTACTGTTCAGCACTTAATTAACAAATAACTATTTCCTTCTTTGGTGTGTAATACTGCAGGAAACTTAGGTAAATATTATATATATATATATATATATATATATATATATATATATATATATATATATATATATATATATATATATATATATATATATATATATATATATATATATATATGAGTGTGTGTGTATTATATATTTATATTTATATTTATATACACACACATACACGCGCAAATTATTTCCACAATGGGAAATTCGTTTTAGAGAGTTGGCCGAATGGATAAGTCGAGTGAATCTAAACGGCACGTTTGAATTCTGGTCAGGGCAGATGCACTTATCAGGTACAATTGCCGTGGGGTGTAAGTTATTACCACAAACAAGTGAATGATATAAACTGATATTTGTGGCTTAATACATGCGTACATAAGTAACAAAACTATATATATATATATATATATATATATATATATATATATATATATATATATATATATATATATATATATAAATATATATATTATATATCTAATACCAGAATTACGGTGACGCATAGGAATGTTTCCCAAGCGCTGTCCTGCATTTTGTAATTACACATCTTCAAAGGAATGACAGAATGTTACTTAAACAGAATGGAGAGTGGTAAAAATGCAAATAAACAATGTAAACTAACTCAGGCGTCATAAACATGGAAACAGCTTTCAAGTGTAAAGCGAACAGTAGTTAACACAAACAACAACAACCCAACAAATCATGGGGCCAGTTACATCGTGTATGGACTAATTATCCACTAAACTTAAAATGTTCAGGTATACAATTAATATGCTTGCGTTTGGGATAATAATAATAATAATAATAATAATAATACGAAGGAAATAGGCCCTCTCACAGGTCTTATTAAAAAGGATGGCTGTATTATGCGAATTTATCTTATACATAACCTTTTCTATTTTCCTTATTATTCGCCTTTCAGGCTCAGCGATGTTGGTCAGCAACTGGCCAATATTCATACTGGAAAAGGATAGTGTGCGGAATGCGGGAAGTCTTTTATTGAAATATTCAATCAGAAATCCGTGGAATCCTTCGTCGTCTCCCGCATTCCACGCATTATCCTTTTCCAATACGAATATTGGCCAGTTGCTGACCAACATCGCTGAGCCTGAAAAGCGAATTATAAGGAAAATAGAAAAGATACTGTATAAGACAGAATATATATATATATATATATATATATATATATATATATATATATATATACATACACCGTATATAATAATAATAATATATAAAATAATAATATATAAAATAATAATAATCTCTGTGAAACACTCTATTAACCAATAGTAATGATGTCTATGAAAGAGTGAAATGTTTTCTAATATGCATAACATATCTATGTTAGCATGTAAACAAAGCTTTTACGGTGTCGGCTTCCTTCATGTCACCTACTGTGTGCTTCGTGTTTATGTGAAGTTTGTGTTACGTGTATTTGCAGTTTTAATATATATATATAAGGTAATAGTGAGTTACAGGTGGATGACGACGTATAATAATATGTAGAGGGTATGTTAGGCTTCTTCTAGGCTTTGGCTTTAGTCTAACCAATATTTCTCATCTTAGCCGTAGGCCTACGTATGCTTAATTAGCCTATTTACTTGTAGTTAGTTTATTGACAAAAAATACAGTGCATTATGTAAGGAACATAAATTAATACAAAAGGGCATGTATGCTAATTAGTTTCATTTATGGATTGGATAATCACCCACCTGTTAGCCAAGGTGGTTAGTAGACCTAGGCCTAATGCTGTTATTCTTCCAAGCAATTAGGCTAAGGTTCGTGTGGTTTATTTTTAGCCTAACATCTCCTTTAGAAATCGACAAACCAACGGAATGGCAAAAGGCTAAGCTAACTTACGCAGACAAGCAATATAATATAGGCTAGGCCTAAGGCAATTGAGTACATTTGTAAACAGGGCAAAACTGAAGACTAGCCCACTGCTGTGCCCCCTATAGGTTTGATAGCTACCAGTTTACATACAAAATAAGTACCCAGTTTAGTACTAGCCATTTGGGGATGAGTGTAAAACACAAAAAAAAAAAAAATGGTACCCAGTAAATATCATAAATGCAAACATAATCCAAAGTAAAAATAAAGGGCTATAAATATTTTGCCCGTTGACTTGCGGGAACTGGGCCATGGTAATAGCCTTTGGTTTTACCATAGATTAGCAAATCAAGTGTCAAGAATACTATGTTACCTAAAGGCAACATCTTGTTATAGGCTGTACCTACATGAATCATATAATTTTTCCAACTGCCTATTATATGTTCCATGCCTTTTTGATTATTAGGTTAGGCTGCTGTTAGGGCAAACCTCTTATTTTATTGTTTGTGTAGTCCCTGATATATATACTGTATAGGTCTAATAAGGCAGTTAACATGCGGCCCCCCAATAAGAAACCAGAGTACTTTCTTCTGCAATGAACCCTTCAGTTTAGAACACATGGGTCAGAATTTTCCAGAATACTAATTAGAGGGTATAGTACATAAGTTGTAAAGCAAAATTCATTTTCAGCTTAATTTGTTGAAAGACCAACTTGGTCTGTAGATTAGGTTTTGTCCTTTCTAGGCATTTGCTAAAGTTTAACCAAAGCTAGTCTTTTCAGCCCCAGGCCGATATGTAGTGAACTAATTGTATGTAATAGATTTCATTGAAAGAATTGGCCTAATTAAGTAGATAAGATGATGTTCTTCCAGCCAATTATGGATCGTATAGATATTAGCCTGAACATCTCCACTGGGAAGCCATCAGCCAGTAGAATGGTAATTAGTTAGTTTGTGCAGATGGACAGTACCAAATAAGCTGTAGAGTGCACTTGTTTATTGGCAAGTCAAGCAACATTAATACTAGGATACTTTGATTTAGTTTGTCACCAAATAGGCCTATATGACTGTCTGTATGTTTGAAATACAAACCGTTACCATATATGTAGGAATATTCCATATTGTGAAATGGTATCAGTTGTTGAAACTTTGTAATACGTCTTGCTGTGCTTGGACCAGCAATTTTATTGAAACTTATTTTTTCTTTTTTATTGTATGTATGGTGTTTGTGTTTTGTATTTTGCTTTTTGTTAAGCATGGTTTATAACATGGACAGTGATCAATGAAAGGTGTGAAGGACATCAGTTGTGTTTGGCATCTTTATGTCCTTGGTGTTAGCATAACCAGTTTTGTTGTTTGGCTTACCTGGAAATGAGGATTGCCCTGGCTTTTCCTCTCATGTTTCTTGGAATTGACTTTGTCAAGCCAGCATGACATGCTGTCTGACCATTCAAACAGTAGGGTTAGCTCTGCCTCCTGCTTGTGTTGGTTAACTGACCACCACATTTAGGTAGTGGGGTAGGCTCTTCATCCTATGCTTCTCTGGAAGCCTAACAGTAAACCTGGTTGAGACAGAACAACCTATTGTCTGGATCTTCTTAGTCTGTGAGCTGTGTGCAAGTCTTAGGGTTAGTTCTTTCCCCAGTGTTTTGAGGTAGCTTACACCAGGAATGCTCCAGTATAAAAGTCTCAGGCTTATATACTTAGGAAAACTACAAATTACCTAGAATTTTCTATTTTTCCAAGATGTTATATATATATATAAAACTGAAGTCTTTTTGTAAGTGAAGGAAAATATAGGGTATAACACCCAGGTGGGTGATGGTACTCGCACACTGTCTTCCTCTTGCATCTGCATTGTTACCAAGTTTCAGCAACTGAACCAGTCTTACCATGGAGAATACTCATATATAAAACTTCAGGTTTGTATAGTAAGGAAAAATGCAGTTTACTTTTAAGAAACTGCAATGTAACAACACTGGTTTAGTTGAACCCTTAACTTATAAGTTTTGAGGTTCAGTTTGATTGTTCAGTATGCCAGTGATGCAACACTTTCAGGTGTAATAAAGTCTCCACTTATGAGAAATGAAGCCACCCTCAGTCTCAATCGAGACATGGACCGGATCAGCGAATGGTGTAGTTGGTTGGTGGGGTATGAGGCTGAACTCCAGTAAAACAAAAACACTATTGATTAGCAAACCTCAGACAGATTTCCACCCCATCCTCCCCTTCAGGTGGATGGGACTTTGCTGAATGAGTCTGAAGCTTTAACTACCTATTCTAGGTGTAACTTTTGACTCACATCATACTTTTGAGAAACATCCAACAAAAGTTTCAACTGATGCTGCACGAAAGTTAAGGTTAGGTATTGTTCATAATGCCTCATATATTTATAACAGTGATAAAATCAGTGCAACCTGTTTTAGGTCATTTGTGCTTCCTTTACTAGAATACTGTTCCTCCAGAGATTTATCTCTTTCAGATAGCGTTGTGTGTGGTGGTAGGTTTCTGTTTCCTAATATGAGCAGTTATTATTGGACCATCGACAGACAGTCTCTTGTTTGTCACTTTTCGTAAGCTGTATTTTAATAGAAATCTTTCATATTCACAATTGATCCCTGATCCCCTTTTCCTGCCAAGAGCAACCAGATTCGCTGAACAGCAGCACCAACATGCAGTAAATATGCCTTGCTGTCGAACTTCTCAGTTCCAGAGGTCCTTCATTCCTCACACTGTTGGAATGTGGAACAGTCTCCCTGAGGATGTTGTGCAATTGTAACTTCAAAAGTTCAAGAGAAGATGCAATGCACTACTACCCTAATGCTATTCTCCTTGCATTTTAATACATTCTTATCTATTTATTAATTTATTTTTTCTTCATAGTAAGTGAGATCTCTTCACTCTGTATTTCCCTTTACCCTCTCTTACTTCCTAATGAGCACCATATTCTTTGGAAGCTTGAATTTCAAGTCGATGGCCTCTGTGGGCTTGTTCCATATGAATATTGGTAATATTCTGAATAATATAATAATGATAATATGCTTGGGCCTTAGAGCTAACTAGGATAGGCTTTCCCCATTGGCTATGAAAAGAACATTGGAAATGGAAGAGTGACCTTTAGCCCCTCTAAGGTCCTTCAGACTGTTATGGTGATGGTTCAAAAATGTTTCTAATTTATGGAAGCAGTTAATCATGAGATAGGTAGTGGTATATTTGTGAGGTAAGGCTAGGTGCTCTTTTCTGTGTTCATTGATTAGCAATGAACTTTAATGTTTCAACCCTCTTGAAGCAGCATATGTGCTATTTTCCCGAAATCTTTTTTCACTAATGTTCAGTCACAGGCTTATACAGGTAGAGTTAGCTTGTGCCACAATAATAATTGGACCAGGATGAAGGATGGTTTGAGGACTGGGAAATTTTGGAGCCACAGAATTTCTGTGACTACTCTTCAGTGGATTCTGGGCTGGCTACTCATCTGCTTGTCAAAACTGGGCTTGTTACACTTTCAATTTTTGAATGACAGTTAAATTTTCTGTAGATTCATGTTCATGCTTGACAGTTAGTGAGTGGATCCCAGGCCTCTGTTCAGCAGTGGCTAGAATTGGGTTCAACCATGTTGAGAATTGTTGTACAGTTCATTACATTTTATCTCTGTAATGATTAGTATAGCTACTAGCTCACTGCTTGTCAAAGCTGTTTATAAGTGTTACTAAAGATCAGTAACCCCTTTATTGATGTGAATATCATGATCTTGGATACTTCCAGGAATTTTTTTATGTGGATTTTTTTTACTCAGATAATTGAGGACACTAAGTGTGTAGTGAGTGTTTGCTATTGGTTGCTTGTAGCTTTATGAAAGTTTTAGTTAGGAAAGCTCTTGTTTGAGTGTCATTCTCTGGCCAAGGTCCTTGTCCATCATTGCTCATAAAAGAGAAATCCCAAAAGCACCTCTTCACGTAGTTTTCTAACTATCAGCTGATAATAATGTGGCTTAGTAGCTAAGCTGATGATTCTTGTGAAGCTGATGATTGCTATCACTCCACCATTGATAATACCTATTATCACTGGTTCATTCTTCAAAGGAAATGGATTAAAACTAATAAAAAACATGTATTAGTTCAGTGGTGGTGATCAAGAAAAATATGTAGCACATTAAGTGAAATACGGAATTCCCTTTATGAGGGCTGCTTTACTTGCTTTTGGTAGACCTGATCTAATCTTCTAAAGTGGCTGAAACTGAATAAGTCATCTTTCTTTTAGATGGGTAAGGCTAGGTCAGAGCTTAGGTTTGCTTATTACAAGTTCCATAGTTTTTCTGAAGTATTAAACTTATTCCTATTAACACAGATCCCTTCAGTTTACATTTGCCAAATCGTGCAGTCAGAAGCTCCTAGACACATGCCACAAAATACTGAATAACACTCCCCCGTTAGTTAGGTACACATTCAGGATCCACATCATACCTGGTGAGTTAATGAATATACCTCATTTTTATGAAAAATTTTCTCATTTTTTGCTTGCATTATTCCTTTTTCTCTTTGGGTGATGGGTTGTGCATTTAAAATTAAGGACTTTTCCATTTGTATTAACCTTATTTCATTGTAAGAATAGCAGCAAGCTGGTTTGTTGCAAGTGCTGGTTCTCTGGCTGCATGTAAGTACTTCAGCTTGGTTTGAACTGTTGTCTGTGCTGTCTTATTTAGATAGGATTTATTCAGCTTTGGCGTGGGATATTAATTTTTACACGATATCTATGCTTTTTTTCAGAGGGTATTTTCCCTTGAATATCTTTTTTTCCCTTGCGTATCTTTTTGTGATTTTGCTTGCACAATGGTATTAAAAGTTTCTAAGTCTTTTATGTTTTGATGATTGTCAAATTTAACCATTATTTTGACTATTCAGCTTAGGCTTATTAATTTGTTATTGATGATGATGTATTTTTGAGTATTGTTAGTGGAGGCCAAATTTAAAACCTGGATTTATGATAATAATGTTGTTACTATTAAGTATTTGATTATGGCTCAGAGGCATTGCAACAATGCTTCAGTTAAAGAGTGCCAGATGTTTATGGTAATCCCAGAGAGGAGCCCCCATTTTTAATGTGCAGCGTGTGTAGGAGTCAAGTATGTTGTCCCAAATTAATCTGTAACTTGTGTGAGAATTGGTTGCATCCCCAAAGGTTTCATTAAACTCTGCTTTGTTTTAGTTGCCTAGCACATTTATAAGGTTTTATTTGATGGACTTGACACACACATCTTTAGGTGCTCAGTCAGTTGGTTCCGTTGTAGAAATAGGCCAGATTATAATTGCAACTAATAAGGGCATTGCCCCCCAGCTATCTCATCACTCATATCCACAAATGTTCCTTCATTTCATGAGCATAGCATTCATGTTTAATAGTACCCATGATTTATGAAAGTGGTAAGTTTTATCTAATAGTTTTATTGAGTCCTGCAAATAAATGGACAGTGGTGAAGCAGTGACATAATCCTATGATAAGTTGCAAATTATGGCCATATTAATGAAGACCCAGTCCCACTTCATGACCCTTTTTTTATCCTCAGGGACTCCTGTTTTCCTGATTTTACTCACACTGTAATTTACTTGCCTAAGTACCCTGGTTAGACATAGCTACATGACAAGAAGCCTGTGCTCCTTAGTAGCTACATGGGTATATGTACACTGGTGGGATTTGTGTTAAAGTTTTCAACAAATTTTTCTTTTATTATGCAAATTTCTCTTCCTGTGGCAAATCTAGGCACCACAGTAATACAGTAATGTGCTTGTCATGTGCATTGTGGATCCTGGATGTCTACCTAACCAGTGGGGGAGTTCCCTGTGTAATTTGGTGTTTATCTTGGACTTGCTCACTGCAAGATTTGGCATATGTAAATCTTGTCAAAAATGTCATGTTACTCTAGTGAAATCTTAAGAACTCCAATAACTTAGTTGTACCTCTTAAATCTATATCTTCAAAACTAATGCATGTCTTTCATTTGTTCTTAAATTAAAATCCATATATATATTACTGTGACAGTGTTGAATGGCTCCCCTGACCCCAGTGCTGGGCCATGTGGTCCAAATTTTGTACATTCATTCATTTGTGCATTCTCAAGTACTCTGGTAAAAAAATAAGAGGTTCAATATTAATGGATCTTTATTTTAAGGACTTTTTTTTTATTGCATTTGTCATTGTTTATGAGCAACTTCTGTACATTACAGATCTCTTTATCTTGCTCTCCAACCACTGCAATTCCATCTTTTCACTGTCTTAAGTGCTGAATGGCTGCAAGTGCCCCAGTGCCTGATTTGACAGCCTAAATTTCATAAAATCAGTCAAGTCTCTCTCTCTCTCTCTCTCTCTCTCTCTCTCTCTCTCTCTCTCTCTCTCTCTCTCTCTCTCTCTCTCTCTCTCTCATTCTGTCACAAAATTTCTGTTAAATTTTGTAAATCAAATATTATCACAGAAATTCCCTCTCTCTCTCTCTCTCTCATGCTGTCACAAAATTTCTGTGAAATTTTGTAAATCAAATATTATTACTGAATCTTCAGTTTCATTTTGAGTAGCTGAAGGTTAGTCATATGTTTATCAACTTGAACACTAAACAATTTATTTTCTTTTGTATTTATTGTTCCCATTGGTCATGTATATCGACCATACATCCAGATTGTAATGAAATAATCACTTTATTTTACCAATGGCAGTATTTTGGCAATTGTTACTTAAAAATTTTCAGAACGTGACATTTCATTCAAAATTGAATTGTAGATTTAAAAGATGTCAGGTGAGACATCTGCTGCTCCTCCAGAAGAAATCCAGATAGATGATGAAGTGGAAGAGATTGAAGATGACGAAGAAGAAGAGGAGGTAGAGGAGGAAGATGATGATGTGGAAGAGGAGGAAGAGGAAGAAGAAATTGAGGCTGTAACGCATGGGAGAAGTACTGGTCGAGGCTTAACCTTAAAAACCCTGTTGAAAGAAGGGGTGCTCCAACCAGGAGAGGGTACGATGACCATCAACTATCTGGTAAGACTGATTCGTTTCAGGATCACTCGCTGGTTGTGAATGGTTATCCTTTTATGTCACCGGAATAATTTGCTGATGCACAGCACTTTAGGTCTCTGTTTGAGTAGCAGTCACAGCATGTCCCTCCCTTTTAGCATGCTATACTCATTTTTTGTATTATTTTAAGGAGCACCTCTTTTATTTCTTAGAATAAAGCTACTCAAAGTGAAACCCATAACACATTTATGTTTTCAGGGTTATTTGCATGTTTTAATGCACAGAGATAGCGTACTATAAGTCTTATCTGTTGTTTTTGTTTTGTTTCAGAGTTGGAATGAATGTCAGAGAATGCGTACATGAGTTGATGAGTATGTAGGTATGTTGTAGATGTTACAATATTTATTGTAGTGTTTGAAGTAGTTTTGTATTATAGGATTTTACTTAGTAATTTGGTTTTTTGTAGTTATGTTTGCCTTAGGCAATTTGTTCTGCCAAGAATACAAACCTGATTTATTTATATTAGGAGAGAAATACAAACTTGGTATATTTATATTAGAAGAACTTTATGGAGACTGCTGGTTCGATCATTGAAGCTTGTTAACAATGTACAGTAGTTAAGGATGTGTATTATGTGTGCGAAGTGGATCCCCACCCTTATACTTGAATGAACTTCCACTTGTTCCTGTGAGAGTAAAACCATTGCCTTTTATTTAGGGGTATGCCTTGTGCAAGCAGGAAACAGTAGTTGAAGCTTGGTAAAAAGATAGTTAATTTCATGTAGTTGGGTGTGAAGCAGGGTACCACCCACGTACCTGTTAGAAACTAACTTTTTTCCCTGCTGCCATCTTGTGTAAACATATTGCTGCCCTCTGCATCTGACTGCCATGGAAGCCTCTTTAATAAGTATTTATATGTTGACAATAGTTTGCTTGATTTTGATTACAGTTTTGATGATTAATTGTAGATGTTCAAAAGAACAAAAATTTTAATGAACAGTGAAGATGTGGTTGCTTTATGCCCTCTTGGGCTTTGGATCCTCAATGCTTTTGCTCTTTTTGCTTGGTCAGGTCTGATGCTTGGTCAGGTCTCCAGTCTTGATTCTCCTTATGAGGAGTGTGCTGGCTGGTCTCCTTTGCAGTTGAAGGAATTTGGCACTTGCCAGTATCCTTAGGGAAACTCTACCCTTGACACTAGTGAACCTTCTTTGTTTCTGTCTGCCTAACTGTCCTGTCTTTCCTTCTGCTCCTCCCTGCTTGTTTTCCTCAGGCTTGGTCCCTGTTGGGTATGCATGTGGAGAAGGTGGCTAGTACATGCTTTCTGATAATGATGGTTCAGATGTGAATGCAGCTACTGCTCCATGAGACACCCCAGTTTGTGCCTATGGTCTGTCACCACCTGCCTCTGTCTGCTAGCTATTCCAGGAATGGCAATGGAGAGCTTTAAGGACCTCATTTCTACGTGGCTGACACTCAGTATCTCGGGTAACCCATCATTCTCTGTATTTTTGGACCACTAGGCCAGGCCCAAGGGGTCCAGTGCTGAGGTTGCTGTTCCTGCTTTTGAAGTGAACAACACTGACCATCCTGTTGCTGTTGTCTTTCCTGTAGGAGAATTCCCTGTGGCTCCTCCTGCAGTACAGTATCAGATCAAAGTTATGTAGATGTTATTACTTGGTATCTGCCTCTCATGGCCTCTGGAAAAACAAGGAAAAAGTGTTTGCCTTCTGCCTTCCCTTAGCAAGGCTTTTGATGTTCAGGAATAGTGGTCTCCTCTTATCTCATGACAAGAATCCTCATCATGAAACTTGTTTATGGAAGGTCTTGAGATTTAAACAATATCTCTTTACCCTGATGAGCTTTTTTCTTTGATAAGTGAACCAGATGAGACTTTGAGGTTTTGTCATTCTGGTTTGTCTCATAGAACTCACAGGTCTACCTTGTACCACAGTTGAGGCTCACTCATAGATAGCAATGATTCTTTAGGTTTCCATGCTAGGACTATGGGAGGAGGAATTCTCCTGCTTCATTGGGGGCCTCCTTTTCCATTTGTCCTTCTTGCCTCTTTCCTAACTCCCAATTTCTGAAGAAGTCTCTTGTAGAGAAACTTTTCTCTTCTCCTTGGAAAGGTTCAGTTCTCCCACCTTATCTTGGGGGAACCTTTTTGGGGTAGGGGTGGGAGAGTCATGCAAATATCAGGTCTTCTCTTCATGTGTGTGCCCTCCATTTGAGAAGGGGAGCATGGTCCTTGATTCTTTATTCAAGGTGAAGACACTGGGGGAGTGTCTCTACAGGTAACACCTCCTGAGATCAATAGTTTTCCTAGACTCCTCTCCTTAGGAACTCTGGTCATGTGTTTTGTGCCTTTTAAGCTTTGTGCAAGACTGGCACAGGACCATTTCAGCTTTTCACTTCAGTCACCAAGCTGTATAGGAGTTTACAGGGGTCAGCCTTCCCCTGCATATGCACATGACCAGACAGCTGTCCCCAGTCTCTTGCAATCAGACAAAGACTTACTAGATGTGGAAGAGATTCAAAACCACATTTGTTCCTGAATTTTGGAACAAGTCTGTCAGGCCAGTGTAACAAATCTTCCTGCTAAATGGTTAAGTCTCCTAATATAAATGCGAGGTTTATATTCTCATTGGAACAGATGGCAAATTTTGTAAGTAATCTGCATTTTTCCTAAATATACAAACCTGATGTAGTTATATCATAACCCCACCTCTAACCACCTTGCATTTGGCCTTGTAGCTGAAGAAAAAAAGTGGAGATTTTGTCAGGTGAGTGGGAAGCTTCAGTTACCGAACTAGCTATGCAGAGGATACTTCTAACATAAATATCTGAAGTCTGCATTATTTAGGAGAAATGCATATCACTTAGAAAATTTTGCATATTTAAAAATGCTCCAGTATGTGGTGTTTTATTTAAATTGAGGTAAGGTGAGATTTATGACTTCAATTTGGAAACATTGATGGTAAACAAATAAGGATTAATATATTTTGACTGTTTAATTTTAACCGAATGTGAATTTAAAGGTGGATAGACTGTAGCTAAGTAAACATAGTATGCATTTAAGCATTTTTTTATTTAGTGCTATATTTGACTCCTAGAAAATAAATATGTGCAGGTAGTATGCAGATCTCGTACAGTATTTGAACTGTAATGCCTGGCTTAGCACAAGCTAGCCAAGAGCTGAGTCATTCACTTGACAAAATAAATTTGAATAGTTTTCTCAAGTGGGCATCATGCCATTTGACAGAGCCTCATTACTGTGTCCAGTGTTATTTGCAATTCTGATTTTGTTTTATTTTCTGGATAATGTCACTTATCAATATTGAATACAAAGGGAAGAAAAGAAGTGGAGCTTGCTTAGGAATGAAGACAGTCATAAAGGAAATTAAAACCCAAGTATTTACATAGTACGTGAGGAGTCACCTGAGCAGGCTAAAAACCTCACATCAACAAGATTTTACCCAACTTTTTGGCCAACTGGTGACCAAAGGACAGCATATAATTCAAATCACCTAACTACTGTTGGTAACTGGCATTCAAGAGGTTCCGATTCCAAAGACACCATAGATCTATAAAGGTTACAGATATTTATTACCAACTTTATCACTGTCCAGTTAGGGAGGAAGGTTGAAGACCAGTGTTATTATCTCCAAACTAAGAATCAGGAGAGGGGGTGAAACACAAGATCTGCATAGTACACTGTATTGGTGTTCAAAGTATTTGCTGGTTTTTATTCCATACATGTAAATTTTTATTGTATTGAGAGTACTGTACCACTTCCATGCCTAATGGTCTCGGTTAATTTTGCTGAGGTTGTGAATATTATCTGGGATGGAATGAGTAAGGAAGCTCCTGTAGTGGTTGGATGTTCTCCTGAGAGGATGACTTTTTTTTTTTTTTATCAAGTAAAAGACTCACTCTTAGGAAACTCATGCTGTAAATTAAATTGTCATGGTGTAAGGAAATTAAGAGTACAGTGGACCCCCGCCTATTCGCGATTCCAGATTCATGGCTTCACCTATTCGCAGATTTTTCTGTGGAACGTATTGTACATTATTCATGGAAAATTTGCCTATTCGCTGTATTTTTCTTTGAGAAATATTCACTAATAACTTTATTTTCATATCATTTTTGTGACAAAATGCATTTTTGTGATAAAAGTATTAAAATACTTGGGTATAAGTGTTTTTAGAGGTATTTTTTGTTGTTTGAACTATCAAAATAGGCAGTTATAAGCATTTTTAGAGGGTTGTCAAGTATATGTGGATTTTAGCTATTCGCAGGTGGTTGTGGTATGCATTCCCCGTGAATATCTGGTGTCAATTGTATTTATTTATGGCTTATGAAAGCTCTGTTTAAAATTTGTAACTTTGCCAGTTTGAAAGTTAGGTTCTGTGATGACAGTAATTAACATATTTCCTGGTGTTGAAGATGCTAATATTTCTTAGAATAAGCCTTGAAAATTACCAGTGTGTGTTAGAGACTGGAGATTAGATTTTTCATCAACCTGTCCTAGTTGCTAGACAGTAATCAGAACTCCTGTTTATGACCTCTGTTGAAATGGATGAAGTATTCTTAGCTAAAAGATCAAATAACAACATTATGATAAAAAGGTATCGTAAAAAAAATAAAATATTTGTAGTCTCAAAGGTACCACAAATGATGGTAGATGAGTT
The DNA here is from genome assembly GCF_040412425.1 of Macrobrachium rosenbergii. NCBI lineage: Eukaryota > Metazoa > Arthropoda > Malacostraca > Decapoda > Palaemonidae > Macrobrachium > Macrobrachium rosenbergii. Next base: position 34,974,214 of record NC_089765.1, read on the forward strand.
AATGGGCAAGTAGTAAAAATGTTTTTGTTAATATTAACAGCATTTTCTCTTTTTTCAAATGACCCTGACTTCAAGGGAACATATAAGCTGACAAAATTAAATTTGTGGTATGTCTAAAGGGTTTACTAGTAAATCATGCCATAGGAAGAATATCTAATCTGAGTGGAAATTTTGTAGTATGTTGCATTTTTGCAGATGGTTCACTAAAAAATTGATACTTGACTTTTATGTAATCCTGTACTTGGTAACATTGTGCAAAATATTTTAAGGTTTTGAAAATTAACATATTTTTTTATTGGTTGGGAAAGTTTTAATCTTTATTCAAATATTATGTTTTCTTTTTGGGATATGTAAGCCTACATCCAGCATTATCAAAATCTTGAAATACTGCACCAGCAGTAGCCCCATCTGTTTGTGTACACAGACACTGATGGCCATGGAAATTTCTGACACAACATAGCTGGGAACTTTATGTAATATACATACTTCATAATTAGTGAACTTGAAAAAACAAAAACAGTATTTGGAAAATAAATGAACTGAATAAACTACAATAATCAGTATGCTGTACCAGCTGAAGTTATGCTACTTCAACTCCTTGAGACAGTGGAATGTGCGCAGGGCACCAATCAAAACAAAGCCATCAACTTGTTATAGCACAGCCTTATTTTTATGTTTGTGTTTTTTTTCTTTACTTTTGTTAGTCAAAATTGGGATGCCCACAAGGTCAAGAGTTTCTTCAATACAGGAAAATATGGTATGTAAAGGAGGAATTAAGAAAAATTCCATGTTTCTTTCCATATTAGTCAAGCAAAATATTATCATTAAAATTGCTATAATAACAGCTTGCAATTAAATTTGATAGTAGTGGAAATGTATGATTACTACATTTTATGGATTAAAGCAGTGAATTGTTTGTCTTCACCAGAAACTTGATAGTATTAGGTGATTATATTTTAATGTATGTTTTGTCTGTGCAGTACAGTACCTGATTAGTTATTTTAGTTACTTTTTCTAAACTTAAAAGGAACAGAATGAAAAATGCATGATTCTTTCTTATTCTATATTTACAAGACTTAATCACCAAACAAACATACAGTATATTCATTTGAGGGTTCAAAACATTGTTTATAAAGCACCCTTTAAATAGGTCCAACTTGGGTTGACTCATTCCTGAATCTAGATTCCTTCACTAGCAGTGGCACTACTAGCAGGTGACCCCTCTCCTGCTTGCTATGCCCTCACTTTTTGCATGGTCATTAAATGTGAATCTTTCTTGTTTATATGATATTTAATTACAGCTTTATTTCCTTTCTTTGGATGCACTATTCTTGGTGGGTGATATTACTTAATATTTTTATTGATCGAATTTATGAATTTTGTTATTGTGTTTTACTTTTATAGTGAGTTTGTCTTTCATCAGTGTGTGAGATTCTACAGTATTTCATGTAGTTGAACCATTGAATATAACTGTAACCTTTATGTATTGCCTTGCAAGTTACATTAGCATTTCTTCTATAAAGTCATAGCGAGAGTTGATAGACCACTTTAGGTTAATTGTCATCTTTTCTGATGTAATTTATGCCTCATAAATGTTGATACAGCACTAGAAGAAGTAAAGGAGTCTGTGAAATCAGGTAGGCATGCAAAACTGAACTTGGGACCAGATGATATTGGGCAAAAGCTTCTTATGAGCACTCAGCCTTTCCTTCTGTAAACATTCATCATATCTTTATTATTTATATATACAAAAAAAAGTGTACTGTAAAGTAAAATTAAGGACATTGATTTAACCCAACCCCATTGGTTTTCATATGCCAATATGCAGTCAGTAGCTGCCATAACACACAAAAGGAAGAACATCTTAAATAGTTCCAAGTACCTTGTAGACTGCACCTCTGCTGATAGTAGAGGTAGCTGTTATTCTTTGTGTGTGTATGTGTTAAGCAAGCAACAACTTGCTGCCATTCTTTCTAAAGGTTGCTAATGTTGCACCCTTATATTTTTATATGTTTTTCTTGTTTCATCCATATTTCTGTACGGTTTTCAATATGTATCCCATTTTAATGGCGTATGCATAATTCTCCTGACTGTCTTAATTATTATATATATTCTTCCTCCACTGTCTGCAAATGCCTTGTTGCTGTCATGCCAACCTTTGCAAATACCTAGTTTTCTTTGATTAATTATTTTGCTTTGTAATGGATGACTCCTTATATACAGGCAGTCCCCGGATTACGTCAGGTGTTACGTTCCTGGAGCATGACGTAAGCCGGAAAACGATGTAAGCCAGAACACCATATTAAAAAATTGCTAAAAATGAAAGCCTTACCTTTAATAATTGGTTGTCCCAATTGATTTACCTTGCTTCTGGTGAGGTGTGCATCCATGTTCTTGTAGAATATCCTCCAAAAATGTACAAATGTTCTTACGTCGCTTACAGCACTCCGTAAGACTGAAACGACATACCTCGGAACATCTGCTCTAACCTGGAACAGATTTTTTTGGTGAATATATTTGAAAAGCAACCTAAGCTCAGAACGATGTAAGCCAAGACCAACGTAACCCGGGGAGTGCCTGTAGTAGGGATTTTTAAGTACCGTAATTTAATGAATTATATCTTTTTTGTATTTTATTTGATTATATATCCTTTTGGTTTGAGGTTTGAAGCTAATTATGAGGTTATAGTTAATGTATTTTTTACTATTTCAGTAGGTTCAGTATTGCGCTTATTTCTGTCATATTGTAAGATTTATTATTATTAGGTGTTTCAATTTGTACTTATTTTACGTATTATTGCTCTTGTTATTAGAACTATTATTAGCAGTTTGCCAATGGTTTATGTTTTGCTTAGGTATTGTGTCTCAAATTTTCTCCTGCTGAGCATCAATAACATTAATATGAGTGTTATGGACAACTGTACCCTAATGCTTTTTGTGCAGTTTTTTTTATGCTGCATCATAAGAGCATTAGTGTTTCCTTCATTCTATTCTACAACTTTGTATATTAAAGTCAACTGTACGTTATATAAGAGTTAACATTTTATTGATAGAGCTTATATACTATGTTTACATGGTTGTTTGATACCAGTGCTTATATATATTTCAAGTTCTATGGCATTCTATGTTATGAAAAAAAGTACATTGCTTGCTCTTTGTAAGAGCTTAGTTAAACTTTAGACGGACTTATTAGGTGATGTTTCCTTCTCAGATTGGCTTCAAACATTTCTTTGCTTGTACTTATTTTCTTTTCTGTTTATGCTTGTACCATCACACTTATATTCCTACTGGCATGCTTATTTTATTTTCTGTTTGTGCTTACAGCATCACACATTTATATTCCTACTGACAATCATGTCTTGTGCCCCTTTGAGAATATTCTCCTTTATGGAGCTCATTGTATATATGCTAGAAGTAAGGACTCTTGCTTCTTCAAATCCTGTCTTCTATAACAGCAACTACCTTGGAGACAGTGTCTTTGCAGAAGGACATCATTGTTCTTCTCTTGTTAAAAGGAAGTCAGTGGCATATTTTAACTTGTCTTGTTCGACTTTAGGCTATCAAGAGGAGACTCATTGGTGAACTGGAGAGATTTGACTCATCTCCAGCATTGAAAATTAATTCCCAAACCCTTTGTGGGACAAAGCTTTGGTTATGTAATGTTAATTAAATCATTTGCTGTCAATTCAACTATATACTCTATCCTAGCTCCATTACTTTGGTTGAGGCAAGAACCAGGGTTTGACCTTCTGTTGGTCTTGGTTGTGATTCTGAAGGATTTAGAAATTGCATTAAGGTTTATTCAACTGAATAATTCGGTGATAAAAATGTTAGATTGATTGATTGTTTGTGAGTTATCTGACAAATATCAGTGTTTCTGATGTTGATTTTTAAAAGGGGTCTGAAGTGCCTGGCATAACATCCTATGTATGAAGAATTAATTTTATTTTGTGAAAAAGCATCCAGTGTGTGGGTTTGACTATCTTTGACAAGTGATTTTAATTATTTTGAACATTTTTTTTTATTTCTTAGCATGTGTACGATATGTAATGTGGTTTAAGATAGTTGTGTGTTGGCTCTCAGAATACTTGTAACCATAAGCTGAATAATTTGGTGATAAAAATGTTAGATTGATTGATTGTTTGTGAGTTATCTGACAAATATTAGCGTTTCTGATGTTGATTTTTAAAAGGGTCTGAAGTGTCTGGCATAATATCCTATGTATGAAAAATTAATTTTATTTTGTGAAAAAGCATCCACAGTGTGTGTCTTTGACTATGTTTGACAAGTGATTTTAATTATTTTGAACATTTTTTGAATTTCTTAGCATGTGTAAGATATGTAATGTGGTTTAAGATAGTTGTGTATTGGCTCTCGGAAAGCTCAAAACCGTAAGCTTTATAATTTATGTACGATATTTAAATAAAATACAATTGAGTACATCATCTTCATGAAAGTTCAATATAACTGTAGGTTGTTTTTAATTCAGTACTTACATTCCCCTAATAGTCCCTTGTTTTTCTAAAATAATTTTGTTTGGTGCATTTATTCTTGTCTTAATGTATTGTCTCTTTTTAGGGAAATAAGTTCAAGGGTGATCTGCTGCCTGATGGGAGAATTCGATCACAAGAAACTAACAAGATTTTCGGTACTCCAAGTGCTTGGGCCATTTATTGTAAGAAAATTGTTAATCCAGACAAGAAATCAGGTTGTGGATGGGCTTCAGTAAGTGTTATTTTCTTACATTATTTTATAAAATGAGAAAGTTAGTTAGTTATAAATGATTTGTTTAACCAGACCTCTGAACTCTTTTAGGGTTCTTCTCGGGCTGGGAAAAGAATGGGGGAAAGAGTACATAAAAAAATTAAGTAGTTAACTAAATAAATAAATAATAAAAAAAAGGGGGGAATTGGAAAAAAAAATCGAGAGAGAAAAAAAAAAGGTGGGGAGATTATATTTTACTTATCAATTTAATTTTGTTTAGGAAGAGAATGATGTTATTAATTGAAAAGTTATTACCTTCTGCTAGAATATCCTTTATTGATTTATTTTGTAAATAAGTCTTTCTTTCATGATGCCATCTGGGACAGTCAATCAAGATGTGTTTGATTGTTACTGGGATGTTACATCTTTCACAAGTTATTGGGTTTGTGTGCGGAGTTGACATCAGATGACCATGTGTGAGTCTGGAGTGTCCTATTCTGAGTCTTGTTAAAATAACCTCATTGATTCTTTGCTTTTGGGTAGAAGAATGCCACTTTTAACTTCGTTCTTAATTTGTTTTAGTTTGTTTTGTGGGGGTATATTTGTCCAATCATTTTGCCAATCCCTATAAATTAAGGGTTTAACTGATGCTAGCCAGTCTGATATGGGGGCTTTCATAGTAGTTGGGGGGATTGTACAAGCCAATTTTGCAGCTTTATCTGCTTTCTCATTACCCTCAATGCCTACATGGGCTGGGATCCAACAAATTTGAATTTGAAGGCCGTTTGTAATTAACTGATGTATTTCCGTTGTATATTTTGGACAAGGTGATTATTTGATTTAAATGATCCTATTGCTTCAATTGCACTTCTTGAGTCGCTCAATATGAGTGCTGAAGGAATTCCTTTTTTTGTTATAATCTTGAGAGCCAATTGTATGGCTGTTAATTCTGCTGTAAATACTGATGATATTAGAGGAAGGCCCATTTGGATAGTTTTATCACTTGAATAGGCTGATGAGAATTGGTTCATTTTCTTATACTGGCAGTTGTATGTGAACTGCATAATTGTTTTATTAATTTTGCAACAATTAATGGTAGTTGCTGATTATCTCGTTAGAAAGTGCAGCTCTAGTTGGTAGTGACTCAAAGAATGTTTTATATTTTAATACTTTAGAAAAAACTAAAATGAAGGATGAATCTTAGTTGAATTCTTTGTTGTTATTGCTGAAAATATTTTTTGTTTATATGAAAATATTGACCATCAGCTCTTGTATTGGAGTACTCCTTCCACCAGTGGAAATGGTTGTTGAAGATTGGTAAGAAGGTTGTTAATTGGTTGTAGGCAGGTGAGTGGCAGGATTACTGCCCATTCATCTGTTGGAAATCAGCACTTTTTCTAAAGTCAGAATGAAGCTTTCATGACTTGAGTATTTCTTAGTTGATGATAGTTGGACTGAATTTTGAATATGTGCATTATTTTTTTTATTGATGCTGTTATAGGAAAGTGTAAGGATATCATTGAACAGCATAAATGTGTAGGTCATGATACGAGTATGTGGATACTTTATGCTGTCCTTTCCCTTGGACCCACACCAATTGTATTCCTTGTATTCCTTTTGCAGGGGTTAGGTTTTCATTACTTATTTGCTCTGTTGACTGAGGAAGAGGTAGGGAAAGAAGCAAAGGAAGACTAGAAAGCAGTTGGTTGTTTCATCCGATATTAACATACCTCCCATGACACCTCCCAGGTCTTCTGCTTGTTCTTTCCCGGCATTATGATCAGTGGAGGGTGTGTATACAGAGGAGGAGTTCCACCATTTGCTCTCCACTTGTGGCAGGCCAGGTGCATGTGTAGTGGTTACCCATGAGGAAGTCGTGAAAGTTTTCAGACAAAAGTCACTCTTTAAACCTTTGGCTTTTTCTTCATGTTTCAAACAATCAAGAAACTTCTCATCCTTGAAAAGAATAATAAAGAATTGAGTTGAATGGCAGGCAGCAGAAGAGACTTGTCTGTCTCAGACGCGTCCAAAAAGCAAAGTGAATGCTTACCAACTGGATGGAGGGGATTCTTCCCCTTCCGTTGGTAGCCAGCTACCAGTATCCACCTTGTTTTAAGTTAAACGGCTAGCTCCAGCTTGCACTGAAAGTAAATCCCCTATGTAAAGACCTCAGGTTCGTATGTTAGGAAAAAAACAAATTACTTAAAAAATTTGTCATATTTTATTGCCTTCTCTCACTTGGAGAGGCAATCACAGTTTGTTCCTCTCCTTGAAATCACCATGGGAAATTGAGGAAACTTTTAAATATGTCCCAGACAGGTTTTCCATGATTCACATGGCTTTAGCATGGATAATTTCACCACCCATGCTGCGCCTGAAGTTCAGGACAAAATTTTTCTTCTTGGAGAGTTTGTAATATTGTTCATTTTTACTCTCTTTGGTCCAATAAGTTATCAGAGTAAGCTAATGCTTCAAATATTCACTGACCTCATTTCTTTAATGGCTGCAGTTTGGCTCCTTTTCAAGGGGTTAGTGGACGTATTGTTAGGGTTGCATTCCTACAAATTTCAAACTTTTCCAGTCATATGTGTAACCCCCTGTTACCTTAGGGCCTTTGATTTATGTTTTTATGCATCCTTGCATCTTTAGGTTCTTTTCACCTTCTTCGAGGAAAGAAGTATAATTTTTAGAAAGAAAATCATTGCAAGGGCTTTACTTTAACTGACTTACTTCCACCCGCCCCATGGCTTTGTTGCAGCTTAACCCTCTCGCGCTCCAAGAAGAAATGATAACAGAACTTGTAAATGACAGCATAGTGTCTATTGAAATAAAGTTGGGAACACGATAAGCTTAACTGAAATTGACTTGACCAAGAGGTGCATAACCAAGGTACTCAAGGAGTAAGTGGGTATCAGGATATTTCAGGTACTCCTGCACGTACCCTATGTCTTTTTACATTTCCTCCTACCTAGGAGGCAAATTATTGTCTTGACACAGTAACAGAAAGTAGTATTTGTACTTAATGCAAATGCAGACCTCATACACTCTTATTTTAGTGCCCTTCTCCTAACCTTTCTAATTGGAATTTGGAAAATTTAAACAGTTTCAGCTATAGGTGGCGGATTTGCCATAAAATGTAAACATTACATAGGACTTCTGATCCTTTCTGGTAGAAAAATACTATATCACAATCATAGACTAAACTTTGTTTCATTTATAAGTTTGGATATAGTGCTTTTCTCTGGTGAGGCATTAAATCATAAAATACAGTATGGGTTATGTTTATGGAACTAAAACTTTTTAAAAATATTTTGTGGGTAAGTGGGTAGATCTCATTTGCATGATGTGTCAGTGCTCATTATGTGTAAAGCTTTTGCATAAAAGATAATTTTTGTTTTTTAAGCTTAGGGTTTAGCAGCTGTTCTTGTGATGTTTTACCTCAGGTGCTATCAAAAGATAAGTTGCGGGAAACCCATGAAGTTACCTTTGTAAAGTTGTATAGTGTATCAAATGTACATTCATTATCTTCTTTGAGTTTTTATATTTGTTTTTCTTAATTTTCATTAAAGAATATGATGCATTAATTACTTTTCAGGTTCGGTATAGAGGAAAAAAGTTGGACTCCTACAAGAATAACTGGTACAGACAAAAAAGGCTTGAATTTGAACGAGAAGGGGAAGCTTTGGGTGAGAAATTTGGTAATATCCCAATTAAATCTTTTAATTGTTTCTTCAAATTGTCATATACCTTTTCTCTAATATACAAATGAATTGTTAATTATTTTAAAGTATGCTCTTCAAGTAGAAAATTTGTCTGATATTATCATCACAGAACATCCATTGCATTAGTTTTGATTACAGTTATATTTCATTGCCTTTTATTTCTAATAAAAATTTTGTAGTCAGAGTGGTGTATGCCTTTTTAGCGTGTAGTCCCCAGACACCTAGCCCTTTAGGTGTAGTTCTTCATAACTAAGCTTTAAACAGTTGCTGTAAACTGAATTTATCAGAAATTTCTTGCATTTTTCGACTTTTCTCTGTTGGGCTTCCCAAACTAATCTTTTGCTGCTGAACTATTAATTGGAAGGTAATGTTGGACAGTGTTCCTTTTCACCTATAGAATTACAGAAGCTGATGTGATTGAGCAAAGTGGAAGGAATACAGGTCATCTTGTAATTTGGTTGATTTGTACCACAGTCAACTCATAAGCAAGTTAATTAGTAAACTGGTCAACTCATAACCCTGAAATTTGTAGTACATTTTCACTTTGGATTCTAGTTTTCAATCAGTTATGGGCTATACTGTCATATATATTAGACTGCAGATCCATGGTAAATCTAGTGTAGCCCTGAAGAATGTAAATTAAATGTGTAAACCATATTGTTGAGAAAGTCAAATCCGTTTGGTCATTTCTATGAGAGCACAATACAGTAGCTGTGTTCTGGTTAAACTACTTGATAATTGTGTAAGAGCTGAAGCAGCTGTTAGCTTGTAAATGAATAAATATAAAAGTATAGTGGTAGTTCTTGTTTATCTCTTCAAGACTTCAGCCTTGAAGATTGGAAGAAGTGCTGAAGGTTCTGGAAGTGTTACCACTAAGTTGTAGATGCATCAAGCACATTAGCAATTCAAAAAAATTGGAGAAACACTGTTTCAGAAAAGTATGATTCAAAAGTGGAAAAGCATGGGCATTCCCAGGCAGGTGTATAGAAGCTCCTTCATTTTGGAGAATGGGAGACCACAATTGCACAGGAGTACTGTTGGAAGTCGTCAGCCACCCAAACCTGACATTCATCCTTGTGATGGGAAACATTGTCAACCCAGGGAGATCCAGGGAAGGTGGGACCATTATATTTGCAAGTTTAGATTCCGAGAAACCTCTCAGTATGGACTACTTTGGACATTGATAACTGCCTTTGTGATGGGGAGGACTGTTGCCCTTGGGGGATATGGGAAGTCTGGGACCAGCTATGTTTGCAGATTTAAATTTTGAGGTGTGAAAGCCTCTCAATATAAGCTGTACTGGATGCAGTGTCTGAAGGTTTTTAGGGTTCTCTCTGGAGCTGGTATATTCTTGAAGAAGCCTCCCGACCAGTGAAATTTATTAATTGTCATTTTTCTAAACTGAAATTTGTGTTAAATTTGTAGTTTGTACTCTTGTTTTTTTTGTCAGATTTTGGCTGTACAGTCCTTTATAATTATGAGAATGTAGTTTCACAATAGGTATACTGTAGTACAACCCTGAAGAAGGCAATAGCTTAATGGTTGAAACAGCTCTTGGCTTGTTAATGAATAAATATAACAACATAGTAGCAGTTTTTGTTTTTGTCTTCAAGACTTCAACCTTGAAGACTGGAAGCAGTGCTGAAGATATTAGAAGTGTTGCCAGTAAGTTATAGATGCCACGTGTCATTAGCACATGAAGAAAATGAAAGAAAGACTGCCAGAAAAGCATAAAGCATAATTAAAAATAGGAGAGCAATGACATCCCAGAGGGATGTGAAGAAGCTGCTTCATTGTGGAGAGGGTGACCTCAGCTGCAAGGTATCACAGGAAGTTTTCAGCCTCCCAGATCTAGCATCCACCCTTGTGGTAGGAATCTGATGGCAAAGCACCCTGTCTTTGAGATCAAACATCATTTAACATTTGATTTTGAATGTTTAATCTTGATTCCAAAACCGTTTTCATGGTATACAAGTGTGGTCTTCTGACATTCACTAAGGTTATCCAAGTGACTTGACAAACTAGTTGTTAGACTTAAACTTGCTAGGTTCTGTGGCAGCAGCAGGCCAGGTAGTTCTACCTTTAGGAATTGGTCAGTCTGGAAATTCATGATCCTCATCACTGTTGCTATGCACTCATTTGTTCATTTTGGGATCCTCCACAGTGTAGACTCCCTGGGTTATTGTCTCTATGCCACACATGGATAAGTGCTGTTTATTGCTCTGTTACTTGCCCCAGTGGATGGCATTATAACTTGTCTGAAGTGGAAGGCAGGTCTAGTAACTCACATTATATGAAACACAAACCTCTTACAAGTTACTCTTAACATATTAGTAGTTCTTTTAATTGGTAACTCAGGGTTTCTGTGTATCAAAAACACAACTCTGTGTATCTCTGAGAACCATGGGGTCTGGTGCATAGATCAGTCCTATGAGCTTTCATGTGGTTCTTACAGGTCTAAATTAGCAAATTCTCTGGTTTTTAGCAGTTCATTTCTTCTCACTTAAATTGTGATTTGTGCTAATTATAATTAAAGGGTTTGCAGTGGTACAAATGTAGTTTTGTAAATCAAATTAACCTTTTTATAGAAGCACTTCACTTACAGTGCAAATTCCCACCTCGTAACCTTGCTGTTCTTGTAGCTGACAGATTAGACAATGTGAATGAGATGTACAGCTGCTTGAGACACTGGGGTTCTCCCACTTAGATACTTTTCTTTCTTTCTCCCTAAGGGACTGAAGCATCATAGTTAGAAGGGCTAATGATAAATATGAGAGTATGAAAAGATTAAATTTTGTCAAGACTTTATTTTTGTAGAAAATAAACAGTCAGTTTATATTTTATACTTTGGTTGTCTGAAATAAGTGTTAACGTGTGTCAAAAATCCTAGGAATAATATACTGTAAAGTACTGGGTAACATGGTTATTGGTATACCAGACAATTTTACTCTCCTTAGTATAAATATAGGTAGACAGACATATACTAATCTACTTACCTGTAATCTGGTCCCTTTACTATCCCTTTGCTAGTTTGACATCTATTTCACATTTTTAGCCACTATAATTTGAAATTTTCTGGGCCACTGCACATAGTTTGGTTGCACTAGATCTGTTTCCAAGTATTTATTTAGATTTTTATGTAATCCCAGTTATTGTTCCACCCAATTGATGATGAGCACCCTATGCCGTGAAAATCAGAGCATGCGTGATGGTGGAAGCCGGGATATATCTAAACTAGTGCAAAAATCTAGGCTGTACTGCTCATCAAAACAGTACAGTAGATTATGATTCCCATAACGTAATTATTAACCCTTAAACGCCTACTGGACGTATCATACTTCGACTAAAATTGTCTGTTGGGTGCCAAGTGGACATACCGTACGTCGACTACAAAAAATTTCAACCTTCGGTCAACTTTGACTCAACCGAAATGGTCGAAAAACACAATTGTAAGCTAAAACTCTTACATTCTAGTAATATTCAATCATGTACCTTCATTTTGCAACAAATTGGAAGTCTCTAGCACAATATTTCGATTTATGGTGAATTTTTGAAAAAACTTTTTCTTACGCCCGCGCTGTAACTCGGCCGAAAATTTCAGAAATTCTTTCGTCATTTTGTCGTAATTTTTGCACTGTTTTATATTAGCCGTTACATAAAGTTTTATATATGAAAATGTGCACAATTTCATGTACAATACAGCAAAATACAACCCATGGTTGTAGCTTTTATCAGTTTTGAAATATTTTCATATAAATCACGATAACTGCCAAAATTTCAACCTTCAGTCAACTTTGACTCAACCGAAATGGTCAGAAAACGCAATTGTAAGCTAAAACTCTTACATTCTAGTAATATTCAATCGTTTACCTTCATTTGGCAATAAATTGGAAGTCTCTAGCACAATATTTCGATTTATGGTGAATTTTTGAAAAAAACTTTTTCCTTACGTCCGCGCCAGAAATTCTTTCGTCATGTTGTCATAATGTTTGCACTGTTTTATATTAGTCGTTACATAAAGTTTTATATATGGAAATGTGCGCAATTTCATGTAGAATACAACAGAAAATAACTCATGGTTGTAGCTTTTATCATTTTTGAAATATTTTCATATAAATCACGATAACTGCCAAAATTTCAACCTTCGGTCAACTTTAACTCGACCAAAATGGTAAAAAAACGCAATTATAAGCTAAAACTCTTACATTCTAGTAATATTCAATCATGTACCTTCATTTTGCAACAAACTGGAAGTCTCTAGCACAATATTTCGATTTATGGTGAATTTCTGAAAAAAAAACTTTTTCCTTACGTCTGCGCCGTGTAACTCGGTCGAACATCTCAGAAATTCTTTAAACACGTTGTCGTAATGTTTGCATCGTTTTACATTATTCGTTACATAAACTTTTATATATGAAAATGTGCGCAATTTCATGTAGAATACAACATAAAACAGCTCATGGTTGTAGCTTTTATCAGTTTTGAAATATTTTCACATAAATCACGATAACTGCCAAAATTTCAACCTTCGGTCAACTTTAACTCGACCGAAATGGTCAGAAAACGCAATTGTAAGCTAAAACTCTTACATTCTAGTAATATTCAATCGTTTACCTTCATTTGGCAATAAATTGGAAGTCTCTAGCACAATATTTCGATTTATGGTGAATTTTTTAAAAAAACATTTTCCTTACGTCTGCGCGGTAACTCGGCCGAACATCTCAGAAATTCTTTCGTCACGTTGTCGTAATATTTTCACCATTTTATATTAGTCGTTACATAAAGTTTTATATATGAAAATGTGCGCAATTTCATGTACAATACAACAGAAAATAACTCATGATTCTAGCTTTTATCAGTTTTGAAATATTTTCACATAAATCACGATAAATAGAAAAAATTCCACTTTCGGTCAACTTTAACTCGACCGAAATGGTTGAAAACTGCAATTGTAAGCTAAAACACTTACAGTCTAGTAATATTCAATCAATTAGCTTCATTTTTCAACAAACGGGAAGTCTCTAGCACAATATTTCGATTTATGGTGAACTTTTGAAAAGAACATTTTTTTACGTCCGCTCGTTACAAATTCATGCATCATTTTGTGATAATATTTTCTCTGTGTTGCTTTGATCGTTTTACAATTTGTTATATACCAAAATAATCGCAATTTAGTGTACAATACAAAGAAAAACAAAATAACCCGTTGCTTTAACCGTTTTGCTCACAGCGCGATTTGTATAAAATTATATATGAAAATTTTTTTTTGCGCTGTCATATATCTCAATATTTATATATGATAATGATAATTTTTTTCACTTTAGATGGTTGCATACTAAACTTCAGGCAATGACAAAAAAAGGAGCTAAAAATGAACTCTTAATCTTAAAAACTAAGTGTGCTGTGATTTTTTGAAAAAAACTTTTTATCCGCTTCGGCGCTAACTCACCGAACGCCGCCAGCATACGGGAGACGTTTTTGTAAATAGAGGCTCGGCGTTTAAGGGTTAATATAGGCTTTTAGAACACAGTATGCTCTGATAAATATAAGATACTCATTTGTGCTTGAGAACAAGAGAGGAAAGAAAAAATTGGGTTGGTGAAAATGAGCTGAAGAAACATACATTTCAGCACCAACACATGCACTGATTGTGCTTATGGGAAGTTACCAACTAAGCTTGTGAATACTGAAAGTGGGAGATTTTGAATACATATACCTATTTATTGTATTAACAATCACTATAATGTTTTGAGTTACAGCTCGGTGTTTTGGTGCAATTTGCATGTTGGTAGTGAAATATGTATTTTTTTCACATTTATTATTCATCATTATGGCATATTTTTTCCTTTTCCTTTTGTTAATGATTTTAAAGTATATATAAATTTTCTTAGGGTCACATTAAAAACTTACATTGTATTAAATATCACTTTGTTGGGTGGGCAAATCTTAGCTCATAGTCATAGTTTTGTATTGGGTCGTCCAGTAGTAATAAAATGTTGTTTCTTGCTCATCAGTACTAAACTTTTTTTTGTTTCGTTTGTTATTGATTTTTAAGTGTATGTATAAGTGACAGCCAATAATTTACTTAATAAATTTAAAGGGTATGTTCATACCTACTTGATTTATGAAGTGTAACCAGATGCTCTAATGCAAAATATAGCTTAGCCTAGCCTAGCCTAGCTCTTGACTGGATCAGGACTTACTAACATGGAATATATGATAAAATAATGATTTTTTTCAGAAAAAGTCTAGGTAATACATTACACTTTACAAGAATGCTGTTCTCCGGTGTGGATGTCTGCTTCTGCCATAGATTTATCTCTTTTAGATAGAGTGGTTCGTGGTGGTAGGCTCTGTTTCCTAATAGTGGCAGTTATGACTTGGACCATCAATGGATGGTCTCTTGTTTGTTACTTTTTTATAAATTGTATTTCAACAGAGATCTTTCACATTCGCATTCCTGATCCTTTTTACCTGCCGAGAGCAACCAGATTTGCTGAACAGCAGCACCAATATGCAGTAAATGTGCCTCGCTGTCGAACTTCTTACCGCTTGACTGTGGAACAGTCTCCCAAAGGATGTCATGCAATTGGAACTTCAGAAGTTCAAGCGAAGATGCAATGCATTACTACCCTTGCATTTTAATACATTTTTATGTATTTATTAATGTATTAATTTACCTTTTCTTTTTTAATAAGTGGGATATCTTATTTCTGTATTTCCCTTTACCTCCTCTTACTTCTTCCTAATGAACACCATACTCTTTTGAAGCTTGAATTTCAAGTCAGTGGCCCTGTGGTCTTGTTCCATATGAATAGGTTTCATCTGCTGAATAATAATAATAGTAATAATAATAATAATAATAATAATAATAATAATAATAATAATAATAATAATAATAATAATAATTAATAATAATACATGAAGGTGAAAATTACATGCTGTTACTAGGTACATGATATTTTAAAGGGATGATGAACTGGTTAGCTAATCAGCAGTGATCCCTCTGGAGCTCAGAATTTTCCTCTAATCCAGGACTCCACAAGTCCTAATGATGTCTACTGGTACCTTTTTCATGGTCATAATACTGGCATTTTTCTAGGAAATATTTTTATACCAGCTCCCATACAATATTTTTTTTATATATATTCATACATATGTACCCATATTGTTTGGAATCATCTACTTGGATGTACCCATATTGTTTGGAATCATCTACTTTGAGTTCTAAATTGTTATAGGTGTTGTAAATTCACATTTCTTGTGTCAGAAGGTAGTGTAAAGATTCAATCTTTCAGCATTCTCTGTAACTGAGTTTTTGACACTTCTTTTTTAAACTTTCAGATGAAGAAGAGATGACAGATAGTGACAGCGATGGACCTCATGAGCAGGAGATTGTGGAGTTTGAACTTATTGGTAATCGACATCCAAATCAGTAAGTAGCCATAAAAGTGGAGTACTTGATGTAGGTGGTAAGTGCTTGAAGTAATTTAATTGCCTTAATTTAGGAAAGTTGGTATTTCTTGTGGTATATCTCCTCTTACAGTTTGTTAAATATAAGGGGAGGGCAGGTTATTGAATGGCAATTTTACCATGCATGGCCTAAGCTGTAGGCATCTAAACACATGCCCTCGTAATATAATTGAAACAAGGTAGACTTGGAAACCAGAACTAAAAATGAGTAAAATTCCAAGTATATTTAGAACATACAATTAGTAGAAAAGTCTATTGAGATTGGAATAAAATTTTGCAAAGTTATTATGTAAGATCCAAACTAGAAGAGCTTGGGGTTTACTTGGCTAGATCTTCAAAATGTTATGCGCTTTTGCAAAGTTTTATTATAGGCTATCCTATGTGATAATCATAAGCCAGAAAACTGTTTTACCTTGGTCATCTCCTAATAAAGTGTGGAAATAACAAGAGAGACTAGAAATTCATGAAAAGCCACCCATGCAGAGATCAGCTCTCTTGTGGAAAAATTCAAGTCCTGGGAGCATGCTAAAAAAAAACCAGGGCCAAGAAGGAGTTGAGTTGGTCTCCTAGGTCCCTTCAAAGTGTGGTAACTCACAGAGGGATGACTGTTCTTCCACAACACTGACTGGCTAATACCCCAACCAGTTTGGACTGGTAATCACTACTGATATCTGCTTCTGTGGAGCTCATAACAGTCCTTGTTCTTTTCTTTCTTGACTAATGGCTGTATGATGTATTTGGTTTCTCTGGCTTTCATGTGGGGATGTTCAATTATATTAATGAATGACATTTTGTGTAAAAGAGTACCTTCAACTACATGGTATCACATTAGATAACTTTCCAATTACACAAGTTCTCTATGCATGCTGTCACTCTAACATGGGCTATGATTAGCAGAGTTAATTATCTGTTTATACAAATCCATCACATTAACACATAAGAAGAATTATCCTAATCTGGTGTGGCAATCTTGGAGGTATTATTTTTCTTTGTTGATGTCATGCCTGTGTAGACCTGTATTGCCAAAATTTTATTCATACCAAACCCATTACTTGAATATGATTCAAGTACAGGAATGGGTGTGGCATGAATAAATATTATTAAATATAATTTATATCAGTTGGGATCTTTCACAAATCATAGAGACAATTTCTGAATTGAAAGAGATCATCATCATCTGGTGGTTGACAGCATTGCACTTACAGCATAGTAATCCAGAGACCCTTAGGATCTCAGCAATTTTGATTAATTTTTCTGTACTATATACATCTGATGATTTATTTTGATGATGTATTTCTTTTAAAAAAAAAATATTAATAAATTATAGGTAATATTCCTTTCACCAGCTGAAGAGGTTACATCCTGTTTGCTGCCACCCTCATGAGTACTGTAATTGGGAACTGTCAAGTTTTGCAAGTCATGTATCTTCCTCATAAGTATTTTACATCAACCCCCTCCCAAACTCCCAGCCCCATGTCATGGGTAGAAGAGGGACTGCTTTAACAAGCCACTCCCTGGATTCAGCTTTTTACTTGGCCCAAGTAGTTGCTCTAAACTAAATTGACCAGGTTTTCTCGTATCTTGGCAGTACTAATGAAAACTCTTTCTGCTCTAGTTCTTTAGAAAGGCCTTTATCTCAACTCTGGTAGACATGGGAACAGCCAAGATTCATAATCCTCCCATGGTAAGAATCTCTCTCTCTCTCATAACAAAATACTTGTTCCAGCTTCAGTGGAAGATTCTCAAAATCAGTATTTTTTCTCCTGTTATGTACAGCCTTAGGTTATTGACTTCTAATTACTCACATCCCCTGTAGGGGGGTAGTGCCATCAGTGTGCCTCACACAGTGCACTGTAGACATTACTTATTTTGTAGCAACCCTTCTGCCCCTAGTTGCAACCACTTTCACTCCTTTTACTGTACCTCCTCCAGTGATATTCTCTTTCTTCCATCTTGCTATCCACTCTTGCCTAACAATTTTTTCATAGTACATCTGCGAGGTTTTCCTCCTGTTACACCTTTCAAACCTTTATACTCTCAATTTCAGTTTCAGTGCTGAATGACCTCTTAGGTCCAAGCACTTGGTCTTTTGCCTAAATTATGTATTCCATTCGTACGGTACTTACATAGTCACTAAATTGCCTTATAACTCACTTTGTCAACTTATTGCCACTCCAGATGTTATAGTCAGAAATGTTAGCTTCCTTGTTTTATTTCTTAATTTCTCTAGAAAAGTGTTGACTTTGTATTTGTGCCTTTTAAATTTTTTTGTGACATGTCTTTGTAATGGACTTTAATGAAAGTGTGTAAGGTTATTAGACTGTGTATGCAGCCACTTAAGTCCTGTTTTCAGAAGTCCTGTTTTCTGGTTCAACCTGGTATGTCTTTATCCGGTTGGCAGCTGAGATTTATTCCATACGTAAAGACCGGAAGGTTTGTATGTTATGAAAAACACAAACTGATTAAAAAAATTGTCATTTTTCAGAATAAGTCAGAGGTAGTTTCTGCATGTTAGCACTAATTCAAAGCATGGCTGCCTATAGTATAGCTGGAACTTCTTTATTTCATTGCAGGAATTATGAAGGAAACTGTTATATCAAGTTTTAATAATTGCAATATAATATTGTATTTTGAGTGTACAGGTTAGAAGAGAGGAGAGAAAACTCATTAATATTTAAACCTTTCTTTAGGGGAAATTTAACATAAAAATATGCAAAAATGTTAATGAAGATGATGGTGATCAACCCCTAACAGCATTGACTTATGTTATCATCCATTAATGAAAATGGATTTAGCACACACTCTTGATTCCAAACCACCAATGGTAAGAACAAGAATTTTTTATGTTTTCTGTAGAAGTATAACTTAGTGTTATCAAGTCATGAGGACATTTTCATGAACCACTCTGCACTGTTCCCATGGAGGTGAACCTTGTTAGGTTATGAGATGGGGCTTTGAGGCTAGAAAAAGTCATCTCTTAAGCTGAGGCCTTTATAGGAGGGGCCATCACAGACTTAGAAGCCTTGTCAGACAAGACTTAAGACTTGACAGCTGCAAAGCACCAAGAAAAGAAGCATCAGAAGACTTAAAGGCTGTGGCGTTGGATAAATGTGGTGGTAGACAAGCTACTGATCCAGAAACCAACCTACCCACATTATAGAGGTGGGCTGAGGGGAACACTGTTGGCCTTAACATGAAGGTCACTACAAATGAGGGTTCTTTACCAAGGATGACATAAAAGAGTTACAAAACTTATTACCTTGCCTCAACAAGTATGCTGAGGCATAATGAAAGTAAAATAGATCCCAATCACGAGTTCAGTCGAGGAGAGGGGAAATATGCATGCCACACTTAGAAATACAAAGTATCTTAATACTAGGGAAGCAAAACTACCATGCAGTAAAAAAACAATTTAGGCAAAAATGGAGAACCAAGGGCAACTGGTACATTGTACTGGCAAAAACAGCAAAATATTTCGAATAAACAAATAACCCTTGGTAAGGAATAATGAAAGGACAAAGCTTACTATACAAAGCTCTCATGCTAACCAAAGGGAAAATTAAGGAGCCAAGCAAAAGTCACATACGGTACTGACATTGGGGAATCACTTGAGTAAGATTATTTAAAAACTGAAAAGCAAGTTTGCATAATAACATGGCAGTGATGAGCTTGCCACGTACCAAAAGGTAAGATGACTTCAAATTAATGATAATGTCTTCAAATTAATGATAATGTATACAGCACTAAGCAATACACATCAAAGTTAAAGAGATGAATGGACAGATGTGTGAATGAAATGTAATGAATGGCACATCATAATAAAGAATAAAACAGAGGAATGACACCTACCTTCTTTTCTGGGATAGTCGAGTGTGACTTCTTTCTTGGAAGATCTTCCATAGTGGTGTGACTGGTGCCATTCACTTGGGGAAGGCTATTTTATGATTACTGTTGTGGGTTTGTAGAGAGATGCGTTTTATTTTAAAAACAGTTTTTTCCTCAAAGATCATTACAATGTATCTGTCTTACTATGGGTAGTGAGTGTTGAGTTGTCTCTAATTTTGTTAAGTAGACTTCATTATTCATTTCCTTTACAGTGATATGAACACCATGGTTGAGTTGTCAAGCTTCCAGTCCTTGGGGAGAATGCAGCCATTTAACGTTACCATGTCATCATCTGCCATGGCTGTTGTAGATGTTCATGCCCATCTTTCTACATCAGAAGTAGTTGGCTATCTAGCTGGGCAGTGGGACGTTACTAATCACAGTATGTGTTCATGATTTTTTAAAAATAGTTAAATGGGAATCTTATGGCATAAATAGTGTAATATGTAATAATTAGATACTTTATTTATTTTACCCCAGAAATTACAGCTTTGTTAAGAGCATACACCAGAGTAAGACCAAACCTGGTTCTGGCAGGAAGTTATAAGTTCAAGTTGTTGTATATTTTTAACTCGGCTCTCTGCTTTGGATATTTAGTACTATTAAAATATTGTAATAGACAGTGGCAGTAAGCTGAAACTTGATAGCAAAAACATTTTGTCTTTGTAAAATAATAATATTATTGCAGCCCTTCTTTACTGAATGTATGTAAAGACATCCACATATATGACGTGTAAAAACAAATTAACCGTATCTGTTTTTGGGAGTCATATTCCTTGTAGCGCTATGCTGCAAGAGATTATGGCAGCACCAGCAGCTCAGTTTCCCAACGCAAAACACTTCTCTCACTTATTAACAGTCTAGCAACTGTTGTCAATGACAAAAATTTTGGAATGCCTGTCATTGATTATTTCTAGTGTTAATATTACAACAATAAATGAAATGTAAGTACAGTATCAGTGTTTAGATTGATTTACATTTCAATTTACTAAAAGGTGAACTGGTACAAGTTTGAACTGCCGTCCAAGAGGCTAGGCTATCGCATGCATTAAAGTAATTATTGATATGAAATTTTACTGTACAGATACTAAGATAGACTGGAATCTCATGCATATACTATATGTACCTGTACTTGAAAATCAATAAGAGTATAATGCATATTAGCAGAGAGCAGCAATAGATATGCATTGATAAGCTTACTTTGTAACTACTAGACTCTTGCTTATTTTGAGTTATGTTAAAATTATACAGATAACATAGCTTCAAAATGAAATATTTTCCTTACAGTATTAGTTGGTATTCTGTTCCCATTTGGGTAGTATATAGGTTGGGTTGATGAGCATCTTGGGTTTTGTGACAGTAAAGTCACCATTGCAGTATCGTAGTTTTATCTTTTTTTAAATGAGTTGATCTTTATAAATTCTGTTTCCTATTGGTAAGTTTTTTAGCCAGCTTTTTACTATATTTACTTAAATAACTGAACTTGTCCCACATTTAATATGGAAAGATAAAGTGTGCAACTTTACATTAGGTTGCATGACTGATCAGTTTTGGTTGTAGACGTTTATCTAAAATATCCCATTGTTGCTTTTGACCCATATTTGTTTAAGTTGTGTAACCATAATTTGTCTTTTTTGATATACTTTTCATATTGAGAAATATATATAACAAGTCACAGGACTAAATTCATAAAATATACACTTTTCAGATTTGATAGTGTCTCATGCCTTACCAGTAAGATGTCGCCTTGGTGATGGTGAGAAGGGTAGCAGTGTGGAAAAGAATCTTTATGATGAAATGGAAAAGCTAAATCTCTCTTTGGTTGGATGGTTAGTGCAATATCTTTTTAATGTTTTAAATTATGTAGCTCCTTGGATAACTAATTTTCAGATTAACACTCACAATTTACATACTTTCTAGTGTTTTAATTTTTTTTTTTTAAAGTTTTATGTTTAAAATTCAGGAGACATGTTCATTCAGACTGAATGCTAATTAGAATGTGAGATACAAAATGCATTATTTTCTATGAAAGTAATCCCAGGCCCTTGTCTTTCCAGGTATCATACTCATCCATTTTCTCCACCATTGCCAACCTTACGAGATATTGACTCTCAGTTAGAATATGAGATGAAAATGAAAGGCAGCAATGATGCTAGTTACACACCTTGCATTGGCCTTATTGTTTGTAAGTTATTACATGCTCCATTTTTTCCTTTTTGCCTTTTCATTTGAGGCACCTTGCTTTCATAATGCGTGTTGAACTTTTTTTGATCTCGTTTACATTTCATTCTAGTGTGCCCTGTAGTGGGGTGCCACTTTTTTCAGTATGCCTTGCATGATGGTCTGTAGGCATTACTGAAGTTCCTTTGCAGCATCCCTTCAGCTCCTGGTTGCATTGCTTTCTGGTTTTTACCTTACATCTGTTTTATTTGGTATCCTCTTATCTTGCTATCCAGCTTCTGCAGTGCTACCAGGCTGAAATATTTACCTTTCAATCAACAACAAATCCTTATGGAGATCCCTATGAGAATTGAGAGAGGTGACTCAGTGGTGTCCCAAATTAATCTTATAATAATAATGTCAAATGCAGTAATCCTCCAGAATAATATTTTTTATCTCTTCCTTCAGCTCCTTATGTTCGAGGGGGAGGACAAGGTGCTACAACAAGTGGATTTTGGGTGATGCCGCCCCCTGAACACAAGCCACAAGAATATGGTCGACCAATGAGCATTCAGTTTACCATTGTTCAAGATGCTTTTATTCCAAGGGATGCATTAGTTCATGTGGTAGGTTTTTTACCCTAATTTAAGAGCATATTAAGCTTAGCCAGTTTTTTCTATTAATGATTATTATAATTCATAATATGCATAATTCGTATGGAACAAGAGAAAAGGCTATTAACTTGACTAGACAGAATAGAATGCCCAGACATGGAAAACAATCAGGAAAATGTGCATGTAAATTGTATAAAAGCATACAATAAATATACATGTAGCTGTGGCAAAAGCTCCTGATAAAACTAGCATAATAGCATTGAATGCCTCGTTTGGTGAAGATTTTTGAAGCACCTCCTCAGCTCCCTGATATCTTTCTGCCTTTTACTTGTGACTCATCTTTTGTCTTCCCACTTTGTTGTCCAACTTCACCTTTACCTGCCAGATAACTTGTGATCATTATTTAATTTGACCTTGTTACAATTTCTAACTTTCATGTAAGAACAAATTCTTTGGAGAAAGGTTTTCAAGTACAGAAATGTGATGGAGTGATTGTTTTATACTACTTTATAATAAATTTAATGGTGCTACTTTTGAGATACACTTACAAACATCTGCAGCCTTCATGCTTCCAGGAAGACCATTCAACATTTTTAGAACAGATTAGATAAAGACCTCTGATATTGCAATATGGTTTCATGGCACAACAGATAAGGGACATGTAAGGATGAGGTTGTAAGTTTCTTGTTGATATGAAGTTTATAGCATGTCAGATATTTCAGTTGTATTTTTTTGAGCCAGGGGCGGTGGTCTGTGTAACCTGAATCCACTTAATTCATGTTCAGATTAGAAACCTGTAATTTTGACTTGGTTATAAGGGTATAGGTCACTGGATTCATTTATAAAAGAACTAATAGCATTGATTTTGGCTCTTATTGTAGCAAAAGGGTATCTGTAGTCATGTTGGTTGATTAATTCCTGAAGGTTGAGACAGATATCCTAATGGTTAAACTCACTGTACTATTATTGCATGTTCACTTGTCACTTAAGAATAAATCCTTTTTGGTCTGCTCTGCGGATTTGCTTCTGAGTTAATCTGATGATTGCATCATCTTAGAATCTGCTTTAAGACTTAAAGATGGTGTGGTTTCATGTTGGTGTTAATATTCTGGTGTTGATAAGAGAAACTTGATAACCCTCACAGAGTGCATATTGCCTAAAAACATTATTTATTATCTCCATTAACTAGCTATAGCAAATGTTTAATGACTTGCTCAAACTATAGGCCATAAAGAATCTCTCTCTCTCTCTCTCTCTCTCTCTCTCTCTCTCTCTCTCTCTCTCTCTCTCTCTCTCTCTCTCTCTCTCTCTCTCTCCTTCCTGAAGAAATATTTTTTCTCCTATAGGTATCAGATGAAGACCCGCATTTACTGTAAAAATAAAATCATCATGGAATCCCTTCCCTTGAAAGAATAGCAGAGAGAGAGAGATTGCTATGGCAAGAGTATGTAAATTAGCAGTAATTCCTTAGTATTCATTAGTAAAGGAATAGTTTATGAAGAATGCTTCACATGACAAATTACTTCCTCATATGAGAACTGAATTTTGTTTATCGTTGTTATAAGGTTTTTATAAGCAGGTTGAATGATTAGTTGTCAGAATTAAGTGACAGGTCAACTATGCCAGTACAGGTTATTTCCAAATCTGGAGTGGAAATTGGTTAAGTCTTATTTACAGACCCTCACTGTAGTCTTATCATTGTAATTCTTTTAGCCAGTAATATACCTAATTATGACCTCTTAGACATGATAGTTGTCAACTCATTGCTTACTGCTTCCAAACCCTGAAATCCATAAAATAGATGATGAGCCACACTAGAGTGGTAACTTAAATATGTTTGCTTTCCTTCTTTAAACTTAAGGAAGAATATGAGAGAAAGCTTATCTCTGTGTGTATTATAATAAGCAATTTCTCCACTTTCTTCCACCACTCCCTTGGCTAGATTTCTTTGTTTTCCTGGGGATAGTAAAAGTTGTTGCTTGACTGTTGCAGGTTGTAGATTAGCTCTGTTTCAAATTTTGCTGTAGTGTGAACCGGTTTTAATCTAGCATAAATATGCTTCTCTTAAACTCTTAGACAAAAATTCTATGGATCTCCTTTTAGTGTCTGTCTTTGCATCAGTGAGAGGCGTCACCCTCAGTACATATTTTTCTTGGTGGCTGTTGCATTGACAAATAAATTATCAATTAGAAAGAAAAGTATACCTTAATTTAACCAGACCACTGAGCTGATTGACAGCTCTCCTAGGGCTGGCCCGAAGGATTAGACTTATTTTACGTGGCTAAGAACTGATTGGTTACCTAACAACGGGACCTACAGCTTATTGTGGAATCGAAACCACATTACACCGAGAAATGAATTTCTATCACCAGAAATAAATTCCTCTAATTCTTCATTGACCGGCCGGAGACTCGAACTTGAGCCTAGCAGAGTGCTAGCCGAGAACTCTACCGACTCGTCCAACGAGGAACTTTATCAATTAGAGTTACAGAAAGTTGTGAGTTACAGAAAGTTGTGACCTAACGTTATTACAAAAAAGACAAGAAATTTCTGAGGGACTGAGTTACTCTCATCTGCCATAATTATGAAGGACAGATTTTCTTGCACCAAAAGGTTATCAGCATGGTATAGAACCCAAGATTGAAACTGGATTATGCCTTAACAAGTCATTGAGAGTGAGTTCTTGTGCAAATGATTGCAGATGGGACTTTGGCATGTGCCTCCATTTAAGATGACATCCACAAATCCATAGATATATTCAGTGGTGCCCTAACTTGACTAGCATATCTCAATTGTATTTCATTTTGCTGGACAGAATTAGTAACATCACAGCCCTATGATAAGATATATATAAACAAGTAAGAAATGCGCCGCAGTTCCTTCGGTTTAATCGAATGTTCTGTACAGCATATAATGCTGTATGAAACTCTCAGCCATGAGCCATGAAACTCTCAGCCGTGGCCCGGTGGTGGCCTGTGTTGTTGGCACTTACAGCAGTGCCAGACGCACTGTCATGGCTAACTTTAACCTTAAATAAAATAAAAACTACTGAGGCTAAAGGGCTGCAATTTTGTGTGTTTGATGATTGGAGGGTGGGTGATCAACACCAATTTGCAGCCCACCAGCCTCAGTAGTTTTTAAGATCTGAGGGCAGACAGAAAAAGTGCCGATGGACAGACAAATAGCCATCTCAGTAGTTTTCCTTTACAGAAAACTAAAACAATTATTGTAAATAAATGGCAAAATGTATAGAATGAGGAACCTGTAAATAATAAATTGAAACAGATGAAATCCTGTGTTGGAATATGGGGTTCACCACATCAGAGAGAGACACACACAAGTAATTCTGATGCTTCTTCAAATAGGCCATGCTCGTTTGACACATGGACACTTACATAATGAACAGTCCGAGTGCTCAGAATGCAAAGTGACATTAATAGTAAACATGTTTTGTGTGAATTTCCAAAACATAGCCAACAGTGGTTATCAACTTTTGGAAATAAATAAATTGATGAGGGGAAATTTTGTCAGAAATCTTCTACATTTTCAATCATTCCAGTTTTACTATTCATGAAGAACTGTAATTGAATTGATAAAATATAAAAATAAGTAAATAATGAAAATACAAAAAACCTTATGGCACTGAATGAATAAAAAAAATTTAAATCTTAAGTATCTTATTCTGAACTTTATCATTAGTTTTGTGTCTGTGTGCATGGAAACACAAGTAAATGTATGTATTGTATGCGTGTGTTCCAGTGTAAAAGCATATCCCTTTGTGTGGGTGTAAAAAATAAAAAAGAAATTCATTTTCAAAAAGTAAAAAAGAATTTCATCATCACACTGAATGAACTATTTGGTCTCAGTGCTTGGCCTGTGACCTAAACCTGGTATTTTCATTCTAATCCTTTGGGCCAGCCCTATGAGAGCTGATAGTCAGCTAAGTGGTCTGGTTAAATTATTTTAATAATAATAGTATGAAAGAGCTTCTCATTTTTATTATGTCATTGTATTTAGTTTGTCCGTACAGTGTATTGTTAGCAGACTGAATTGTCTTAATATTAAAACAAAGGCTCAGAATTATTTTAAAATTTACAGGTAACTTTTCACACGCAGTGTTAACATGCTTGTTACTGCTTTGAATAGAGAACTGTAGCTGTTTGTAATAGTGTCTGGTAGTCAATGGAACTTAAGAATCCTTTAATTCAAGCTTTTTGGAAGCATTGCAAGTTGCTTTTTTGTATAGTTCTTGATTTATTGATCAAACTTTATCTCCTGCAGCATAAATGTGTGCGGTACTACAAGGATTCCCCTGACAGCGTCATTTTCACCGATATATTCCAAGATCGATATACATACTGGGATAAACTGAAGGTATGATTATTTATGAGTAGAGGTTCTGTTCTACAAACTCGTATGATTAACAAGCCTATGGAAGTCAGATTTGCTCCTTCCCTGATAGTTGCATGCACCATTATAGCTCTTGGGCTAACTTTACCATTGAATGGCATTACAGAATTCTCTTAAAAAGTGACATGCATACTGTACTAGGATGCAGGATAATACAATAGGAGTCTAGTACCTTTCTGTCCCATATTTGACTTCCAGATACCCATTCACAGCTAGACCAACTGGTGTCAGCAGGCTAGGATTGAACCACAGATCATGCAGGCGTTAACTTTACGCTGCCCAAAAGGTTGCCATTTTTTTCATTATACAAATTATAGCAACTCCTAGTACAGTGTACAGCATGTAAGTTACACATGCAAGGTCTGTAGTTAAATGCTGGCCTGCTGCCACCAGTAGATGCAGCTGTAGATGGGTACCAGTGTTAGTGGGAGTCAAAGATGAGGCAGAAATTGTTAATGGTATTACCAATAAATTGCAGATAAATTTCACCCTACATAGATAGATGGTTCAGCCAAACACTATAGGAGTTCATTTCTCAATATGTCAGAATTTAATTGCTATGAGAGTAACTCATACAATAACGAGACAAATTACTCCAAGGATTAACATTACCCATATCTAATACCTTAGCTGTACAGTACTATTTTATATAAATTAGAGATAATAGGAGTTATAGACCACAAACTTTCACTGAAACTTAACGGTCAACCCCTTGAAAGTTACATTCCTATCATTTCCAAAATATAATCACTTGTTACCTGTTGCAAGGCCAATTTTTGGTGATTTTCCTCCAAACCCATTCATGACTTAAAACAGACAAACTTGACCCTTGACCTATAAGTTTGTCTTTGACCTTACTCTGTACATTAGCACCACTAGCCAAATATGAAACTCATGCTAAATATGAAGTTTCTTTCTTCCAAGTATAGTTGAAAGGTTACAGCCAAGGTTAAATGGGTATTTCACTTTCTGAACTTTGAGTGTGGTCTTGAATTTGCCCTTGCTTTGCACAAGAGCTTTCTGAGTGGAGTACACGTCGTACATAAAGACAATCTCATAAAATTGAAAATTATGGCCAAGATTATAGTTCTATGTAACCTTTGACCTATTAAGTGTGACTTTGACATATATCCACACATCAGCTTCAGTAGTGGATAACACATGCCAAATATGAAGTCTGTACCTTATATAATTGAAATATTATAGCCAACATTAACCTCATTTTGCATATCAACATCACTATATTTTGTTCACTTAGATCTGATAACTGGGTGCAAGAAGCTTAACTGCTTTTCATGGACACAAGTAGGTTAGGACTGTGTGGCAAATTGATAACAGTCTCTGGCTGCCAATGAACATCTCCAGTTGGCCAGTGGCCACACAGTCATATGCTGAGCATTTTTTCTGTTATATAAAGTTCTTTAATTCATCATAACATTAGTATCATTTGTAGTTGGGGAATTATCATAAAAAAATTTGATGAACCTATTATTTAGGAAGGTGTGGGAGAGATTGTAAAAGAAAGGGCAGTGCAATTTATTAGTTTATGTGCTGCAAATAATTTCTTAATTTGAGGTACTCTTGTTCAACAAAATAAGTTCATAAATACACTTACACACCTCCAGATGATGACATTCGTAGAAACCATTTTTGTGTCACATGGTGCTGGAGGCAATGGTGTCTGTAAGTAAAATGTTACCTGTATTGTACACATTGTAAGAAAGGGTAACTGTGATAATAGAATTTCTAAAATACTGTAATAATAATACTATACTTTATAAAAATATTACTTTTACATTTAAAAATCATAAATGATAATGTAATTTATGTACCTTTACTTACATTTAAAGAATTAATCTCAGATTAGAGATGATGAAAAGTGCATTTTGTCTTTGCTTAGGAAACTCACTTGTGCATTTGATTGCCTGTCCAAGTAGTGAATAAATTTTCCACCTCACTTATTTCCTCTTTGCATTTTATGGTTATTATTATGGTTTTCTTAGTGTCACTTCTTTTTGAGTGTTCTTGTATGTGACAGCATCCTATACACATGACAATTCATGGTTATTCATGATATCATAACTCTGTATTCACTGCTGTTTCTATTGTTTTAGAATTGAGAGGATTACAAGCAATGTTTTTCTTAGATATAATGAGAATATTTAAAACATGCAAATATAATTTTGCTTGACATTGTAAATATGAAAACTACAATTTGATAACAAAATAGTCATTACCTGTTTGTTAAGGTCCTTCTTTATTAGATGCTAAACATTTTATTTCTTTTCAGACGGCTATTAAGATGTGTGTTCCAAAAGATCACTATGGACCATTAGTAGAATATCTAGCCAAGCTTTTGGAGTTGAAGAACTTTGTGAATGAAGCTAACATACCCCCACCATCCCTACCACCACCTCCAAAGCCAAAAACACCATTATCTAACGTGAAACCACCAGACTCTCCAGAAGTCGTTCCACTTGACGATGATGTGTCCAGCACTTCAGCACCAGCAGCTGCAGAATTGCTCTCAGAAGCAGTGAATGAAGAACGTATTCAAACTATATCACCTCCAAATAGTGTATGTACTGTAGACTCAGCTTCTGAACCACCAGGAAGAGTTGGGGATACAAGCCCTCCTACAGTCCAGCAGATGGAGGTAACGTACAATCCAGAACATGAAAAGTCTCCTAGGGAAGAATCTCCACAAAATACTCCAGAGCCAGAACCAAAGCCAGAATTCCAGCCAATCACCTACCGTGAGCAGAGCCCACCTCCTTACCAGCCACCACCATATCAGTCACAGTTTCATCCACCACCATATCAGCCTCCACAGGATGATACACCATATCAGGAACAGAACCATAAACTGACTCAGCAAAATGATTATTATGTAGAAGATTACAGATCAAAATCGCAAGAAAAATTATCAGATTATGATCAAGATGAAATTTCTGAGGAACCTCTTGAATACACAGAACCTCCACCAGATTATCACCAGCAACACTTCACCATAAGCTCCTCAACATATGAGCCATCAAGCTCGGAACCATATGTGCCAGAAGATCCAAAGCCTTCAGTTTTATCAGAGGAAAGTACTGGTGGCAATATAGACCCAGAGGATGAACCAGAAGTAGTCTCAGAATATCCTGAAAGCATTCCTAATGACCGATGGACACAAAGGCTGAGTGAAAGTATGCAACAGTCATCACATCAGTCTCATTCTTTACATCAGCAGTCTTCTCATCAGTTATCACATCAATTACATCAGCAGTCTCAGCCTCATCAGCAATCACAGTCTCTTCAGTTACATCAGCAGCAACAATCTCACCCAATACATCAGCAGCAACCATCTCAGCAGCGTCATCAGCAGTTGCAGTCCCAGGACCTATTGCAACAACAATCCCAAGATTCGCATACACCTTCTCACTCTCAACATATGCATCAACAGCCCCAGTCACAACCTCAGTCATTGCATCAACAGTCACAGCCCATCCAACATCATCAACAGACGCAGCCCCTACAATTGCATCAGCAGTCACAGTCTTTACAGCTGCAATCTCAACCTTTACAGTTGCTGCAAAGTTCACAAATACATCAACCATCACAATCCCAACAGTTACATCAACATCATCAAGATGACATACAAGCAATGGATATAGATGCGCAGATTTCTCAGTCACAGAACATTTAAAAAAAAATTTATTTTCTTAGTCACAAGTAATTAACACTTTCATGAAAGGCTTTTCATAATTTTAGACTCCTTGAAGATAGAACATTGTATTCTTAATTTTCACCTTTTTAATCATATTTAAAATCTATGAACATAAATGTCGTAGAGCACAATAACTGATTTTTTTTTTTTTTTATAAAACAAAAGTGATTTTTTAGCACAAAACTATGATTTAAAGTAGTCCTATTCATGAGTCTTTATAACCCCAGACATTCCATTCCCAAATATAAAGACCATATGCTGGTTGTCTGGCAGCACCACACGTGTGCCCCTGGACCTAGGATTCTACTTAATTAGGAGTCTCACCACATCTAAATTATGGCAGCAAGAAATGAGCAGGGGTTGTCTTGAAAAATCAATTTTGTTTTATAGAGGAAAAAATTTAGGTGTTTGATTGACAAAGCTATCATTTGCATTATCCCTAATCACAATTTAGAGGAAGGACTGAACTGCTGCAGAAACAAGAGAACTAACCACTTTGTAAATGAGGTCCAATAGCTTTTGGGATTGAAATTAGGAAGAGACCCAATGCTCTGATAAAGTCAAAAGCTTGAGCATGCAATAAAATAATAACTGTATTAGTAGGACATTTAGATACAGAAACTAATATGCAGTAGACCATATTAACCAAACAAAGCAGTTGCTTATCCATGACAGTTCCTGACTCAGTATGTCTGTTGTGAAAGAGAGCATGATTAAATAGGGAAAGGTATAACCTGAAGGTGAAGTTTGTCATCAGTGTTACATTGTCAGAGAATTTTTCAAAACTAGAAATTCCTGTGACCTGCATGAAGGGAAAGTTGGAAAAGAGAATTCCTGAAATGTGGTGTCTGTTGGAGAAACAACCCGATGGCCGTTACTGGACAAAGAAGACAATCTTCATTGGAAGAGGAACCATGCCAGGAATAGCAAGGAATCCATGAACAAGCCACGTTTACCAAAAGACTGAGTCTTCGCTATGAATTTTGGGGAAAATGAAAGCCCAACCGAAGACTGAAGAAGTGGAATGAGACACTTTTCCCAACAGGGTATGAAGCTCTCAAGACTAGGAGGAATGCTTGTCTTTTGGGCCATATCCAGTAGGGGAAAGAGAGAGAGAGCTAGCTGAACATTCCTTAGGTAAATGAAGAATTCAGGTATACAGACATTGAAATTTCCAGTGGATGTGTACCGTTTTTGTTACACCAAGTATCAAACCATGCCTACTTTCCTGTGAAAGGTAATTGGTAGTGGATCTGCAAGAGGTGGCAGTAGCTGCTGCTACAACATTTTAGAAGCCAATCTTTCTGGGACTGTGCTGGATAACCTCCATGCATGAAGATGGAGAGGTCGGATGATTGTGGAAATGGTTGAAGTTAGGGTGCTTCAGGAGGCCCCTCTACGCAGGAAGAATGCTGGGGTTATCCATAATGAGATTCAGGGGTTCCATAACTCATTTTGCTTGGATTTAAAGGCAGTGATGAGCATCATGAGAGTTACCTTAATTCTGAAATTTCACAAAGACAGAACCCCAAACATGGCAAAGGCCTAGACATCTTGGCCATTCCAGCCCTGAAGCGTGACAACTGTCGAAGAAGCTGTGTTTGGCTAAAGAGAACAGTACAGTGGTATGGCATCTAGGGCCTTGCAGATAAAATCTGCTTAATAATGCAGAATAAAAGCACCGAAACACCAGTTATGGGCAAATACTAATCACTGGAGCATGCACACTGAAACACACAAAAATTTCTGTTACAATAAAATAGCTACAAAAGAGTATAAAATCTGCAAACACACAAGCAATAGAGATATAGTGTGTGGAAAAGGGAAGAAATAACATGAAGTACAGTAATGGGAAAAGGAAAGAGATTTGCTTAAATCAGCTTAGTCTAAGAAACAACTTTATAATTTCAAGTGTGTGTGTGGTATTGCCAGTGAGCCTGTGGAAAGTCTTCTCCCTCATAATTAAGAATGGGGTTTATAGAATTAGTTAAGACCCACAAATTAGGCTAATGAAATTGATGTGTTGGTAAATTTAAGCAGTTTTTTGGAAAAATATTTTTGTAATGTAAATTTCTTTAAACTGAGTATTTGTATTGCTCTTGAGCCTCAAAATATTTGATATTGATGAAATGCTAATCTAAAGGTTTTGAATTTTTCTTCAGTATAAGTTCTAAGATCTGTATAAAATTTACCTATTGGAATCTCAACATTGTTATATGAGAACATCTCTTTCCATGTAGTGGATTTATTTATTGATGTAATGCTCTTTTTATTTCAATGCAACACAGTACAGTATTGTTACATTCAGCTCAACATCAATCAGTTGTTATGTATGAAGATTCATTGTATTTGCATGGCCATTCCAGTATTTTCCAACATTTACTTCACATAAATATTAATAGGTTTTGACTTTCTAATCTTTAACTTAATTGTCATAGGCTATCACCATGCCCCTTTTTTAAATTGTAAATGAAATTATTTTCTAGATGTTTTACTAGAAAGCAGAATTATATTACACTACCTTCTGTCAGAACAAAGATGTTAAAATTGTTGTAAATTTTGATTAATAAAATAGGTTTTATGATGATTGTATTAAAACTTGAGAAACAATTTTAGCTTCTGAGATGACCATTTTTGTGGATTTATTTGGAAAGAATTAACATTATTGAATTGTTTTAAAGGGTAGGAGTTTTCATATATACTGTACAGTATTGTGATGGTAGATGTAGAATATACTGTATTATAAATAGTTTCATGTTGTGACTTAATGTATCTCAGTAAGGACAGTAATATGTAAGTGATATTTTTTATTGCATTTGCAGACCTATAAAATTTAGTGAAATATATGTTGAAAACAGGTTTTTCAACAAGTTTAGAGAGGTTATGTATTTATTACCTGTGCAAAGTTGGGAGGAGGTAAAGTCCTAACCTACCTCTTTGTGTGTGTGTGTGTGTTAGAATTTTTATTGTTTGTTAATTATAAGAAAAGATTTTGATGATAGTTATAAATGATTTGTTTAACCAGACCTCTGAACTCTTTTAAGTAAACTTCATGAAAAGTTTCTTTAGGAGATCTTTCCATGCAGATTGAAGGTTGGCTGAACTTTGTCCATGGAAATCATATATCCATTATAAAAGTGTACAGGATTTCTTGAGTTCAGTGCTTCTTTCAAGGTTACATGTAGACAGTATTGATTTGATGTAACTACTGCATGTTTATAATAATGTATATTCACTGTTTATACTAATGTATATTCATAGTATCTATTGATAGAGGTTTTGCCTGGTGTTAAAGATGGAAATGAATAATTTACAGTTGACCTGGTGTGGAATTAGAATATGCTTATGCAGTGTAACATAATACCGTTCTTTATGGTACTCCATCAGGGAACTCCTAGAAATTTGGTCTGTACTTATGAAATTTTGTATTCTTAGAGCAAAATTTTTTTCTTTACATATTTGATTATTGTATTCTTAGAGCAAAATTTTTTTCTTTACATATTTGATTACTTTTAGTTCACCTGTTACTTTCAATACTTACATGCCTCTTTTGTAAAAAAATTAACAAATATTTCAGGCTTGTTTTTGGAAATTTGGTAAAGAAGTTAACACCAAAAATAAATACAGTACACTACTTTATTAGGGGTTCATATCTCATGATGAGAGTGTCTTTATACTGTGCAATCATTGTGCATATACAGTACACTAATCTTTTCTGCCACGACCCAATTCTATATCAAGCCTATCCCAGTTGCTAAGTTCCACTTTTTCTGTAGATCTAGAGGGAATTTCTGTGGTAGGCTTCATAAGAATATCAGCAACAGCAAGGTACTGCCTGTGAAGTCGCTGCTTAAGGAACTCGTATAATTCATATTCTAAAGCCATTCGGTTCTTCAAGGCAGTCCTCACTTCTGCACTAACTTCTTTGTATTTTTTGGGATTCTTGTTCACCGTCCTTTCATTCTGAAACTCTGAAAACAAAAAATTAACTTGTTACATTTTGAATTATTACTCTGCAAAAAGTCAGTGCAATTTCCAGTCTTTTTAACACAGGCTTCGTTTCCAGGAAACTAGACTACCAACAAAGAGGTGGCAAGGCTGCATTGTTTACATAATAATGCTGATTGTTTCTTCTGATGAGGCACTTGTGTGCTAACTGATGCAAGGCTCTTTTTATCATCAAATTGTTTTCCCTCATTTCCTAGATTACTGACATATTTTAGTTATGTAATTGTAGTGTGTGTTCTGGTAAGATATCCACTCTACAGCTATCATCACTTGGTTTAATTGGTTTTTAAAAACTGTGTAGACATACAATGTATATTTTGTCCTATGGGGATACAAACACTACGCCTTTCATGTAAAGAGTAAACTTCTCTGGGTGCACTGGACCAGCCGTATGCTGACTAAACGAGGGTGGCATCAGCAGGTGATGGGAGGGGGGATGCCCACTGGCACCCAACTGACGCTACCCAATGTCCTTCTGCAATATAGTTCAGATTTGTTTCTTGCATTCTGGTTTTTTTTTCTGTGTGCCAGCTGTTTCCTTTGTGTATTTGATGCTTTACTGTGATATCCATACTAAGTGCATTCTTATGTTACTAATGCCTTTTTGTGCTTGTTTATAGTTCTTTGGTCCTGTCTGCTGTCCACTGACACATTGTTGTTTTGGGGTTCATGTTTGACCTTGTCATTTTATGTTGCCTTTGGTGATAGATCAGCACTGTGTATTTCTTGCAAAGAGTACTCCTGTGGTTCTCCCTTCCCTGAATGTGCTGAATGGCCTTCATAATGAGAACATTGTGGGAAGAGGAGGAGGAAGCCTGAGAAGGACGTTTTTGTCTAGCAGAGACCACATGCTGAATTCTTCCAGAACATTCTCTTACCCCTTCCCCCGTCTTCTAGCCCCACTTCTTCTCTAGAAGTCCAAACCACAGTTTTTGCAAACAGCTACACCTTTGGCCAGATGAAGAAGAGGTGAAACCACCAAAATCCATACAGCAATTGAGAAAGTTCAGGTCTTCATTGAGCATTCTAGGCTCACCTTTATCAACATTTTTAGTCCTTGGCTGGGCAGCAGGGTGAGCATCAGTACAGTATCTCCCTCCTCACTGTGTATACCTCCCAGGAGGTACCACTGGCAGCTTAGCAGGTGGAGTTTCTCACTTCCCACCAACCCTGCCTCAGCTCCCTCGCTGACCACCAGCCCCTCTCGTAAGCAAGGTGACCACCAAGAAATGTCTCCAATCTCCTTCACTACTTTCATCTTTTTCTTTATTAGATCAACCCTATCAACAGTCAAAGACAAAAATGAGCAAGAAATCTCGTAAAAGAACTTACTTTCCCTATTGAGGCTCACCTTTGCACCTCTGCTGTGACAGGAACAGGGCCCCTGGCTCTTGCAGACTAGGCACTGTATCTGCTCTCGGGGCAGAAACTTTTCCAGGGAGAGTCACTCCCAGTAGCTCTTACTGCCACTCGGGGAGCACATGGGATCACCATTCATGCTCTTATATCACTCCCAGTCCATGGACCTAGGCAGAGCAAGCCCCAATACTCCCTTGTGTGCTCAAGTAGGAAAGACCGCCCAACTTTTCCCTGTTCAGATCGATTTTGCTCCTCTCCAAAGGCATATAAGGATCCGTCCCTCTCTAGGGAGAGGTCTGCATCCTATGCAGATGCTTGGACTTGTCTTATATCACCATATAGGGGTGCCACACCAGGACATTCCTTCCTCCTGCCTGTCTCCTCCTCCAGTCTCCTGCCAAGATCTGTGGCTGTATCTGTGACTGGAATACCAGTTGGTACAGTGTGTCACTTATGCTTCCTCCATCTGGGGTGCAGGAACTGGAGTGAGAGTGGGAGCAGAGATCTTTGATTCCTCCTCCTATGACAGGAGGAATCTCCCTCCAACAGGACGCTGGCAGAACAACAAAGTTTGGAGGGCCTTACTCCTTCCAAAACTTTACTTTCAGACCTGGAGGTCATTTTGCTCATTCATGAGCTAAATGATCTCAGAGAGGCAGCCTCTGCTTTGGCTGTACCAGTGGTCTTGCAGAGCTGGTAGTAGGTTCTGACCCAGAAGTGACACCAACTGTAAGGCTACCTTGGGCTGAGATTTCCTGTGGTGTTTTGGTAGAGGTGAACTCGCTGATTTTTGAAGGAGGAGGAACAACCAGCTCACCAGTGGTAAAAGTAATGCTGGGCCACCTTACTTCCGTGGAGAAACTTTTTCTGAATAGAAGTGATCTTTGTTCACTTCAATGGCAGCTGAAATGATATTGGTCCTTTCCAGACAAGCTGCCACATCATTTGGTCCCCTTCAACAATAAAGTTCAGAAATACTTAACTTAAGAGTGGTGGCTGTCAGACCACAATCTCCTTCTGGGAGTCTCACTGGGCACCAGAGACCAGAGTTACTTCTGTTATCAGATGCTTCCCAGAAAGGTTGGGGAGCGGAGCTCATCTGGGAAGAGAGTTTGCTTCAGGGACTAGGCCCCGAACATGGAGTGGGTGCACATCAACGTGCTAGAGATGGTGGCATTGTGGTTGGCACTTCAGCTATTCTATCAACATCTGGAGAGGTACTTGGTGCTAGTGATGAGCAACAACACCACTGTTAGTGGCCTACATCAACAAACAAGGGTGATGGTCTTCCCCTCATTGTGCCAGCTGACTGTGTAGATGCATGAATGGGCACTACTGCACAAGACAGCTGGAAAAAAAGTATCCTGAGAGCAAAAAGAACATAGTAGCAGGACAATTGAGCTATTGGGACCAGGTTGTGGGAAAGAAATGATCCCTACACCAAACAGTACCAGACAGGACTTCTACCTGTAGAGACAGCCAATAATTGATCTGTTCAACACCAGACTGAATTGGAAGTTTCCCATCTTGAGCTTCCCTGTTCTAGAATCCATGGGCAGTGATGTAAGATGCATTTCAACCCCCATGGGACAACATGGATGTCTTTGTGTTTCCCTTGTTCAATTCCATCTGCCAGGTCCTCTACAGAGGATTCGTGATCCCAGCCATTTGCATGACATTGGTAGCTGCTCTCTGGCCACACAATGAGTGTTATGCAGCCCTCATATTGCTCTTGATAGACATCCCAAGAGCCCTGCCCCATTCTTCTATTGCAACTGTACATTCATAGGTACCATCCAGCAGTGCAACTGCTACATCTTCATGGGTGGAAGTGAACCAGCATCTGCATGAGAAAAGCTTTCTCACAGAAAAGTGATGGAGATATCTGGCACCCTCTGCACATCCTCAGCAAATGTCTACCAAGGAAAGTCTGCCATCTTCTGTGACTGGTGTCGTAGAAGGGGTTATTCTCCAGTCAGTACTTCTCTTCATTGTCTAGCAGACTTCTTAGTTTTCCACACTGAGACAAGGGCTTCTGTCTTGGCTGTTAAAGAGTACTATGCAGCTCATACAAGTGTTTTGCCACCAAGGCTACTAGACCTGTCCATCTCCCCAGAAACAGTTATGCTTATAAGGAGCTCTGAACAGTCATGCCCTTCTTGAAAGGCCTGGCCCCCGGAGTGGGACCTGACACTGGTACTTTAAAAGCCTCAGGATAGCCTGTATGAACCACTGTCTCAGTCATCAAACAGGGATCTTACCCTCAAAATGGTTTTCCTTCTAATCCTTGCTTCAGCCAAGAGAGTGGGAGAATTACATGGATTGCCATACTTCGGAGGGCTGATGGTCTTTCTTTTCTCTCTCATCCCGGATTTCTTGGCCGAGATGCAAAATCTCTTGGTTCTGGACTTGAGATTCGAGGGTTTCCCAATTCCCTCCCTCCAAGAATTTGCTGGTGGAGAGCCAGATAAGATGTTGCTGTGCCTGGTTCGTGCCCAAAATATTACTTGTGAAGGACGAAGAACCTCAGACCAGAGTTCAAGTGCCTTTTTGTGAGTACAGGACATCACAAGAAGTAGATATCACAGAACACCATCTCCTCACTAGGAAAGCTAATCTCCAAAGTTTGTGAGTCCCAGTGATAGTGTGGAAGACCCTCCAACTCGCCCACAGTCTCACAACCTTAGGAGCGCTGAGCCCTCTCTAGACTTCTAGAACTTGGTCCACCTGGTAGATCCTTTTTGCCCAAACCTGGTGATTACATTATTCATAACAAAGGCTGTCAGCTGACAGTTCCTGCCTCCACAGAGGGAGTACAAAGTTCAGTATTAATCTGGCAAGATTTCCATCAGTAAATTCTGGAGGAAGGACAGAGGGAAACACCGCCCCACTCTCGTGGATGGTGGCGATAGTAACTTCGGCTTGCCCTTGTGGCAGTGCCAGCAGAGCAACACAGATCTGCCCTCTGGGGCGCTGTCAGCAGAGCAGCAACAGTGTACCATTTTTTTGCGTGGTTAAACTGCTCCACCAGCAAAGATACTCAACCCTAACTGCAAATTCTACCTCCCTCTCAAGAAGTGTCTCCATATATGAAAGGCATAGTATTGCATTACGCTCCCTGAAACCCTGAATTCACCCTTAATCCCACTTGCCCGAACAACTCTCAATTACCAATCCACTATTGGGAATTTTAACAGCCAGCGTTACCAACGCTGCAGGTAAAGTCTTGTCACTTGAACTACCATAACAAATGGTTGGCAACGCTGACACAAGTGTGCGCCGACACTCCCATTTTTGTCAATTGCTTTTTGTTCGTGCTGCAGGAAGGTTGTTTCCTTCTGCAGTGCGAGGTTTTAATCCTATTGCCCGACTTCTCTTTGTATTTGGACCTCTGGTGAAGACCTGGATTGTATTTACGGGTTTCTTCTGGTTTTTCTGGATATCTTCGATGTGGAACGTCTTTTAGAATTGGACTCGCTGGTTCCTGGTCTCGATTGGTCATCATGGACTATTTCACCTTCTACTATTGCACCTTCGGCTTTGACGTTGACCTCGACTGCCTGTGCAACTGTGGATGCTGGGGCTCATCGCTGCTTCTTCCTGCCAGAGACAGATGAGTACCTTGAGACACGATAGACATTCTGTCAGGTATGTAGGAAGGTTAAGTGTGTTGTGCAGACTCATTGCAATGAATGTTCCGACTGAAAGGCACAAGGGATGGAGGATTACATTCATCATCGCAAGTCTTTGGCTAGTAAGGGCGGCAGACGTCAGGTAGAGTCTCGTTGCC
Organism: Macrobrachium rosenbergii; assembly: GCF_040412425.1. Lineage (NCBI taxonomy): Eukaryota > Metazoa > Arthropoda > Malacostraca > Decapoda > Palaemonidae > Macrobrachium > Macrobrachium rosenbergii. Next base: position 35,014,050 of record NC_089765.1, read on the forward strand.
TCAAGGGTCTCAGGTTTCTGCTACAGATCATTTGATGGATTTAGCGAGTTCAGAGGTAGTCAAACAGATAGAGGATAGGATTGCAAGTATTATGGAAAATTTAATAGCTAGTCTTCTTCAGCATTTCTCAGATAGGGATAGTAGTAGTGTTAGGATGTCTAATCCTTCCTTTTCAGCTCCCCTGCCTGTTCCAGAACCAGCCCTAACAGGTGCTGAGGGTAATGGCAGAACCGCAAGCCTCCGAGTGGGTAGGGTCTGCCAGCCCCCTCAATGCAGAGCAGGCAGTGAAGGATCCCTCCCCCCAACCCCTTTGTAATATTGATAAATCTAATGTTCATAATGTTAGTCAGGATCAAGATCTAGGTGTGATAAGGAGGATAGGTCTGGGTTAGGTAGTGAGGAGAGGGTATTAAGGGTGCGAAGTCGTTCTCCTGGACGGGTTCCGGTTTCGGGTTTGAGTAGTTTTTGCGCTCTGGCAAGAGTTTCGCCTTCATCGCTTCTTTTTGGTCTGGCTCAGTCTCAAGTCTGTTCCAGTTCCAGTGGTGCAGAATCCTTCTGCCCTAGCTCCTAACTCACTTCCGACTGTAGTTTCCCCCTTCTCTGTGTTTTCTACTCCTCCATCTAGTAAGGTGGATTCTGGGGTGTCCTTTCGGCTTCTAAAAGTAGTTTGCGGGACCTGCAATTGGATGTGGTGGAATATAAGGCGGATTTGCTGGGTCTTTTAACGGGTACAGACCTATGGTGAGAGGTTATTTTTTTAATGGTTTCTCTAACATTAGAGAGTATGTGACACAGTAGTGTCCAGAATTCATGTGGGGTATGTTTCAGGATTATCGAGGGGGGCCGGATTCGGTGTACCTTCTGTCCTTTCATGCTAAGTTTTCTTCTGGGTTGTCTGTCGCTTCATCTCCTGCTCCGACATTATCTGTTGCTCGTTTTTCAGTCTCCTCTTTGGTCTCTTCTTCTTTTGCTTCGGTCTTAACTGCGGCTTCCTCATCTTCCGTTTTCCCTCCTTTGACTTTGGCTTTCCTTCTCTCAGGTAACTTTTTTTTATGCCTCTGCTATTCCTCTGCCTCCCGCCTTTCCTTTCTCAGTACAGTCTTCTCCGGTAGGAGGAGCTTCCGGACGGGTGAAAACGCAGTTTCGGCAGCATTTGGCTGCAGGCGTTTCATGTTCCATCCCTTTGGGTATGAGCAACCCTTTGCTTCCGCTTTAAGCGGCTGTTCCGGTGGTATCAGGTATTTCACAGGGTTTGCCTGTCACTTCCAGTTCGGGTTTGGGCTCCACGGTTTTGGTAGGGCTTGCAGTACCTTCTTCAAGCGGTCCGCAGCTTTCATCTCCTACATTTTCTGTCGCAGTAACTCTGAGGCTAGCTTCTACCTCTTTCATTCTCCCGCCTTCTTCTTCATCTTCTTCTGTCCCTCCACAAGCAGTTTTGTTTGCGCATCCTTCCCCGGGGTTTAGCAATGTGGGTTTGGCTACTCTCACTCGTCTTCCCCTTGGTAATAATGGGGAATCGGCTCCGGGTTTTTCTCGGTTCAGCCTTCTCTTCTTCCCGGCGGGTTTAACTATGCGGGTTCAGCTCCAGGTACCTGATCAGGTGTGGGTGCTCAGCATTCTGGTTAGGTTGGTCCACTTGCGGACTTTTCATCGTTGTCCGGGCTTCGTTCAGTTCCTCCTCCTTTGTCGGTCTTAGACTGTTCGGACATTGCGGGACAGGATTCTTATCCGGAGATGCAGGAGATTCTGGCGGACTAAGAATGTCCTTTTGCTAGTAATAACGATTATGGACGAATGCTTAAGTATGTTATTTCTTCATACCCTCATGCAAGAGCTCCAGACCTCCCGATTCGTCAATTCAGCCTTTTTTTTTTTTTCCGAGGCTTTTTATGCCACTAAGCAGGCTTTGGAGGAGGTGGACAGTCATTTAGCGTCGGTAGTGGCTTCTAATAGGCAGGACTCCCTTCTCTCTCCAAGTAAGACAATTTACGCAGTTCAAGGTAACCCTTTGGCAGGTGTCAGGTTGCCATTTAACGAATTGGTTGAGGCAATCCTGTCTAAGTCTCCAGCGTTGTCTCGGCTCATAGGGACTTCTCTTAAAGAAGCAGGTGCTTGGAGGATGTGTTGCGCAATCAGACTGAGGCTCTTGCGCACTCTCTCTGGATCCTGTCAGGTTTACTGTAATGGGGTTCTATAAGAGTGACGGCTATGTCCGAAATCAGGTTTACTGTAATGGGGTTCTAAAAGAGTGACGGCTATGTCCTTTCAGATCCGTGGCTGTTTGCAGCCTAATAAATTTATCTCGAGGGGTCTGGCTCACCAGGCGAATGCTTTGGCTTCGTCTACGATGTTTGGAGCAGAAGAGTCAAAATTTCCATTTTGGTCATCTTCCCCCCCCTCAGTATCCGGACATTCATAAGAGGGATTGCTTAGAACACCTTATAGCCTTAGCTAATTCTTTGTTTAAGGATGATGACGTAGCCAGTATGACGAACGTGGTTGCTTCTAACTCATGTCTCCGGTGTCGGCAATTATGCATCGTCAAGGGTACAGTGTGTTGAGGTATCTAGACAATTGGTATATCCTTGCCTCCTCTCTAGAGGAGCTAGTAAGAGCAAGGGAATTCTTATGGAATTTGTAACCTGTTCAGGTAGGAGGATTCTCTCTCTTCCTTTAAGGGTTTTCCCGACCCTGGAGAGGATCCAGTTGGTCCTTCAGCAGGTAGAAGGGTTCCTGTCCAGCAGGGAATGGCCGGTACCAGTTTGGAGAAGCCTCTTAGGGAGAATGTCTCTCACTCTTTTAATTTCCAGGGTCTCGTCTCCAGATGCGTTCTCTTCAAGTATGTCTCAGGAATCACTGGGCCTTGCATTCCCTCCGCAACGAGAACGCAGTTATAGTCGGGAGCAATTCTTGCCTGTTGGATCGTCTGTGGTGGTCAGAAGTACATCTGATACCGGGAAGGCATATCAACTCCCCTCTTCCCGACGTTCATCTGTACACAGATGCCTCAGATCAAGGTTGGGACAACCTTGGACAAAACCCAGGCCTAGGGCTGGGCGGGGGAGGGTTCGGGAACGAGAGGAGTCAATAAATCTTTGGGAAATCAAGGCTGTAAAGGAAGCCTTCAGTTGTTTTCAGTCCTAGTGCGCAACAGAGTAGTGGGTATGTTTAGCAACAGCATAATTGCAGTGTCGTATCTAAAAAGCTTGTTGGGGGCGGCGGACAGAGAGTCCTGAGAGGGTGCGGAGAACAAAAAGTGTCTCTTCTTCCCCAATTTATATCGGGGAGTCTCAACGTACTGGCCGATTTGCTAAGTCTCGCTCCCATCAGGTATTGGGGGGGGAGAGTGGATTTGGCTCTGGAAGTAATATGTCAGGTTCTCTGGAAGTGGCCAGCAACTGTGGACTTATTCGCGACGTGATTAAACCGTCGTCTTCCGGTTTATTTCTCATCCCATGTCGATAGGCACCACTGTGAAATTACAAATTGGAATCACATGCAGGTGTATGCCTTTCCTCCACCCGGGCTCATTCATCAGGTAATAAGGATATTGCGGGAGAGGGTCAAGGCGTCTATGATCTAATAGCTCCTTGCACGTCCTAGCGTGCTTGGTTTCTGGAACTCCTAGAGCGCCTTATGGAAGTTCAGATGTCCCTACCCAGGCAAAAGTTCTTCTCAGACGGCTGCATTCTCACCATTATCATCCAACCCTCGCGTGCTGTACTTAGTTGCATGGTGACTGTAGAGAGAGCAGCTAGACAGCTTTCTTTCAGCTTGAGAAAGTCAACCCGTAAGCCTTACCAGGTTCAGCTGGATAAAGTATATGAGTAAGTGTCGTAAGGAAGGTCATCCCATCTCTAGACCTTCCATAGCCAAAATAGCTGATTTTCTTTTATTCTGAAAGATGTAACATCCCAATAACAATCAAAACATATCTTGATTGACTGTCCCAGATGGCATCATGAAAGAAATACTTATTTACAAAATAAATCAATAAAGGATATTTTAGCAGAAGGTAATAACTTTTCAATTAATAATATCATTCTCTTCTTAAAATTAAATTGATAAGTAAAATATAATCTAACCCCCTTTTTTTCCTCCCTTTTTTTTCTTTTTCTTTCCCTCTTGATTTTTTTTTTTTAATTCCCCCCCTTTTTTTTATTATTTAACTACTTAATTTTTTATATACTCTTTCCCCCCTTCTTTTTCCAGCCCGAGAAGAACCCTAAAAGAGTTCAGAGGTCAGGTTAAACAAATCATTTATAAACAAATCATTTATAACTAACTAACCTTCGGAAAGTCAAGGGTCTTTCGTATTCGGCTATTGCTGACTACCGCTCAACGATTAGCGGTACAATTAGTTTCCACCTTCCTGAAATCTCTAGTAGTAAGATAATCGATGATTTATTACGTTCTTTTAAGATTGAACATCCTGTCTTGCCGACTCGGGCCCCTCCGTGGGACTTGTTGGAAGTACTTCAATATTTTCCTTGCGTTCCCCTACCTTTGAACCCATTAAAGCTATAATGTTAAGACACTGACTAAGAAGTTGCTTTTTCTTATGGCTTTAGCTTCAGCTAAGGGTTGGGCGAGCTTCAGGCAGTTTCTAGGTTGGGTTCCTATGCGAGAAACGACACGTATTTGTCTTCCGGAATTTGTGGCGACAGAGTTGGAGGTTAAAACTCTGTCTCATTCGTTTAAAGTTCTTTATCTGAAAATGTTCGTTACCGGCGATCCAGCGGAGATATCTTTATGTCCAGTATGAGCATCAAAGTCTATTTAACAAAGGTTGAGAAACTCCATCGCCTTCAGCGTACACTTCTTGTCTCTCCGCGGAATCCTTCCCGTCCACTGTCAAAGAATGTGATTAGTTACTTTCGGAGGGAGGTGATTTCCCAGGGTTCTTCGTCATCTTCAGCTCTGTATTTCCCCAACCGCACAGTATTTGGAGTATGTCCACTTCATCTTCCTTTCTAAGGAATTATTCAGTGCCTTTTATTCTGGACGCAGCTACTTGGAAGTCTGCCTCAGTGTTTGCTTCCTTTACTTAAGAGACGTTTGATTCGCTTCATAGCGTGTAGCGGCAAAGTCTACTGTCTGGCGTGCGTTCATTTAGCTGAGGTGGTATTCGCTTAGTGCGGAGGTTCGGAGGATTATTCTCTTAGTCCACATGTAGCGGCGAAGTCTATTATCTAGGGTGCATTCATTTAACTGAGGTGGTATTCGCTTAGTGCGGAGGTTCGGAGGGTTACTCTCTTAGTCCACGTGTAGCGGCGAAGTCTATTATCTAGGGTGCATTCATATAGCTGAGGTAGTATTCACTTAGTGAGGAGATTCTTAGGTTAACCAGATAGAGGAATTCCTTTTAGTCTTTAGAATTCTTAGACAACAGTGATAGTATAATCAAATGAACTTAGGTTTAGTACGTTTTAAGTATCTTAGTCTTTGATAGTTTCCCTACGAGAGCCCAAGGGGGTGCTCTAGTAGGCTAAGCTCTTTCATCGGTGTTAAGATACTTCTTCGCTTGTCAGTCGTCAGACCTTATCTGCACCTGGATGGCGGAGGGTCAGCGGCTCGGCACACTGCTTCATTTCCCTCCATACATGAGAGGCTATGAATACCCACATGGGAGGTTCACTGTACTCGTCCGCACATGAGAGTTTCTGAAGAACCACATGGGAGGTCGACAGACTGACTGTCGATCAAAGTACTCTCCAACATGTCTGTTCACTGAAAGCATTGATTTGATTGATATGGTGAGTGTATGACTAAACAGATATTTTATGCAGAGCAGATTGGTGAGCTACCATCTCTGTGGTTGTCAAAATGCGTGCAATAGAATTGATCCCTCCTCTAAATGATGTTAATCGGGCAAAATCAGGTGTTCAGGGAGTGTACTGCAATATAAAGTTTTCATAATAAAACTAATATTGTAATACTTACCTGAACACCTGAATGATTCCCACCCTCCTTTCCCCACATCAATTTTGACCTTGAATAAAGCAATTGACGAAAGTGGGAGTGTCGGCGAAGACCTGTGTCAGTGATGCCAACTGTTTGTTATGGTAGCCCAAGTGACAAGATTTTACCTGCAGCGCTGGTCATGCTGGCTGTTAAAATTCCCAATAGTGGGTTGGTAATTGAGAGATGTTCGGGCTAGTGGGATTAAGGGCAAATTCAGGTGTTCAGGTAAGTATTACAATATTAGTTTTATTAAGAAAACATCATGTTTGTATCCCTGTAGGAACAAATGCCAAATTTTTAAAGCAATTTGTACATTTCCTAGGTATACAAACCACAGCCTTTCATACTGAGGTAATCCACTTTGTCATTTCCTTTCAGTTTTGCATTCAGAATACAAGCTGGAAGAACAATGGGTAGTGTCAGTTGGGTGAGAGTGGGCATCCTGTCTCCCCCATCCCCTCCTGGGTACCATCCATGTTTAGTCAGGACATCTCCAGTCCAGTGCATATACAGAAAATTATTCCATATATGAAAAGCTATGGTCTGTATATCTGGTAAAAGTACAAATTACTTAAAATATTTGGTATATCACTATTTCACTTATGCTATACTGCCAAGAATAGCAAGGTGTTTACAACAATGACAATCATTGACTACCTTAGGACATGCAAGCATAGGTGTTAGCTTTTAAAATTTTGTTATTATTTACCCAGAGAGCACAGGTCATGAGATCAGGACATTACAGTATTTAATACTTATTATTTCCAGGATAGGCAGTAGCTTGTTGGTTATCCCTAGTGTTTTGGAATTATGATTTTAAACAAAGAGGTTAGTGTTTATGTCATTCATAGACATTTTGGCTAATTAAACTAAGTTATGAAACATTAGTTCAATGTACAGGCAGTCCCGGTTTACGAGTTCTTACACCGCATTTTCGTAAACCAAAAATCATCGAAAATCATCAAAAATCTTAGGAAAAACCTTACTTTTAATGCTCTGGGTGTATTGGAAATAATGTAAACTGCATTTTTATTGAGTTTTCATCATAAAAACCTCCAAATTTTGATTATTCTGCGATTTTGGAGCCATATTTCTTCCATCAGATCGGTGTACGACACGTCATAAACTGGGAAATAATTTCATGAATTTATGTTCAACCCGTGGGGGACTGCCTGTATCTGTTTGATGAATATATTAGATTTTTGTCCTTCAATGTTTCCTTAAGGAAAGAAATTTCAAATGATAGCAAAGCCACGATGATAAAGAGTGATGACATACTATCGTCAGATATTCATTTCTAAAAGCCAAAGATGTTAAAGTGACTAAGGCGGTGGAGGTAGCTCCAGGGCTGAGTAGGACATGCAACGTATCCTTAAAGAGGCGGCAAAATACAGATTAGAGTGTTTGTTCTCTAAACCACTTAAGCCAGGAACACACACAAGTGTAAGGGGACTCGGACACGATTGCGTTACAGCTGCCAGACATGAGTGACCAAACAGGGGCTTACAACATAGTAAACACAGACACAAATGCATGGCTCAGTCATAAGTTAGATACCCATGTGTTTTATATGATTAGGATACAGTATTTTAAATTATCAGGATACAGTATTATACAAGTGTTACTGTAAGTACTTTCTAACGTAAACTTGGTTTTAGCTTGTCTTATATTTCATCTTGAGAAAATCTGACCTACACTAATTGCTCTGAGTAGCCCATCCTTTTCAGCCTTTTGAGACAATTTGGCAAGGATAAACAAGAAAGCGTTGTCTCCCAGACCCACCTTGGCAGTGGTTTCTTTGATGATAAAATGTTTGTGGATTGTCCAGCAAATGGGAGGTTCCTGATTAAAAGTTATGAGGGCTGTATTTCAGATACCCCTCCCCTGGCAGATAGCAGTGACCCAGCTTCCCTAACTTGTTCTTGTTCTCTGGAGGGTTCTAACCATGAGTGTTCTCATGAGAGAGAGAGACTCTACAATCCCTTCCAACTCTCATGAGCTGGAGAAGAACTAGATAATGCTTGATCTCATTCTTCTCCTCCTACTGCAATAACTTCTTCAGTTTCTAAGTTTAGAAGTAGCAGCTCGAGGAATGTCATCATTCCAATATCCCATTGCACTCCCTTGACAGGAGGACATTATTTTCCTCCTACTGCAACAACCTCTTCAGTTTCCAAGTTTAGAAGTAGCAGCTCGAGGAATGTCTTCATCCCAACATCCCATTGCACTCCCCTGACAGGAGGACAAGTTAAAGGTTCTGGTCCACAAGAGTCCTGTTCCTTGGGTGAAAAGGGGCATCTCATACTTTAAGGGACCCTGTGCCCTGTGAAGGTCCTTTTCCTGTAGAGCCCCTCATGGCTAAGCTAAAACATTTTCAAAGGTTACTGTGTTCATTCATGAAATGTAATAATCTGGGGAAGGCAACCTCGGCTGCCTGCCGCTTTATGGTCTTGTTTAAGAGGTATGCTATGGGTGGTCCTCCACAGGCATATCTGTTGGTAAGGCTACCTTGGTCAAAACTGGCTTATATTATTTTGGAGAAGGAGAACAACTTGGTTTGCAGACCCAGTAGTCCCCTTACTTCCAGCAGATTGATCAAACTCCTTCCCCCAGTACTTTGACTCCAGAATGAGGTATTGTATTCCAGAGGATGCAGAACCCACTCTGCTCCAATTAGAGCCGTCAGTCTGTTAGCTGACTAAACCTGTCCCTCAAAAGACTTCAACAGGGAAGGTGTAGCCTTCAATGCTTCAGAGATAAATGCTTTGGAGTCAGTAGCTAAGTCTCACAAATCAAGCAGTAATTTGGCTAGATCTGTGGCTAAAATACTCATAGATTTATTGTTAACAGGCCTTGTTAACTCCAGGTTGGAAATGATGTTTAGGAGAGTATTGTGTGTGTGGAGGAAGGGCTCTTACTTTTGTAGCTCATCAGTTAGAACCAGTGGTTCTTTCTTCATAGGAGAGGTAAGGTTCTCTCTTTTCTTGTCATGCAAGTCTCAAATGACAACATTCTTACCTTTAGAAACAGCTCAGTGCTAGATTCCTCGCTTCTCTTTCCAAAGAAATGTGTCGATACGGCAAAGAGTTAAAAAGGGCAAAATCTAGGGACTTGTCGTCATTGTCTTCAACTTGGGTGTCCTTTAAATCTTTTGATAAGTCCTCAGGTTCTATATCTTAAGTAGCAAGACCTCCATCTTGGGGTATGGCGAAGAAACCATCAAAAACTAAGACAACCTACACAAGCTGCTGCTTCTGAGAAAGGGGGTAAAGCATCCTAGCTGTTTTTTTCCTCAGCCCTATTACCCTCCTGCCACAGCCCCACCTAGAAAAGGAGGAAAAACCAAGAAGAGACGAAATACTTCCTAAGATTGGCAATCCCCTCCTCCACTGCCAGAAGGGGTTGCCTTTCTCACACTTGGACAAAGTGGCAGGAACATGGAGTGAAGCCTTTAGTGGTGTCTGTTCCCCATGATGTTTACAGAAAACCAGTCAAGGACTTATGCTTTCCTTTCTCAAACAACCCAATTCCATTCCCTTCCTCCCATCCAGTTCCCCAGAAAGCTTTTACCTTGGCAGAAGAAGTAAGATGTTGGAGAAATATGCTGTAGTGGTTGTGAACTGTCCATCTCTAGATTTCTACAACTAATTGTTCCTAGTGTGGAGAGCAATCAGAGGATGGATACTGGTAATCAACTTTGAATGAATATATACAACAGACTCATTTCAAGATGGGCATTTTTAGAGACCCATTCATCAAGACTTGGAAATATCTATATTCTGTCTGCAGAAATGCGATCCTTCAGTACAAGGCGCTTTGCTTTGGACTGTGTACAGCTCCTCAAATACAATATTTATGAGTATGTTCAACTTGGTTTCGGATTGGGCCTATTTAAGGGGCATTTGTCTACAGTGATGCCTTGATGATTGTTTACTCATAGCCTCATCAGAATGTTTGCTTCAAGACAAGGATTGTGTCCTAGCTCTTTGCAGCAGACCAGGAAGAAATCAAATGTATTTCCAAAGCAGCAGACAAGGGGTATCTGGGTATGCTCCTGGATTGTATGTCAATGAAAGCGGTTGCAGTGGACTCCTATGTAGTCATGTCCAAGGAATTAGTGAGTCACTTCCTGTCTCAACAGGAGCAACCAGCTCAGTTCTAGAGTCTATTCTCAGCCATTTATTATTTCTACAGAAACATGTCTTTACAGTTGCTGTCATCTATGGTCTCTACAGTGGCAACTGAAACAGTTTTGGTCAGCTCAAGTCCAATCTCTTTCTTCTTGTTCCACTGAACCAGAAGGTCAGGGAAGATCTATGAAGGTGGTTAGATGACACAAAACTCCTGAAATGAGTTCCCCTGTCCCCTTCTCCTCTGGATATGCTCCTATTCTCAGATGCCTTGAGGAGAGGATGGGGGTTCAGCCAAAAGGGGAGCGTGTCCGGGTGGTGGATGGAGATAGTCTTACACATCAATGTTTTGGAAATGTTAGTTGCATGGATAACTCAGTTGCCGTCTCGAGAAAAACTGAATGATCACACTGTGGTGCTGATAAGTGACAACACCCTGGTTGTGTCCTACATCAAGAAGGAAGGGGGAACATTGTTTCAAACTCACTATCACCTAGTTGTGAAAATTCACAAGTGAGCATTTCGTCCTTCAGTAGAGCTGTCAGCTCTGGGTGTCTGAAATGTGCTAGTGGACCAAGTCAGTCTCCAGGGTCACGTGGTAGGTAAGGAGTGGCCTCTATATCCCCAGGTAGCAAAAAGACTGTTTGAGATATGGGGTTATCCCCTACTCGATCTGTTTGTGACCAAACTAAAGGAGAAACTGCCAGGCTTTTGTGTAACAACTGCTTCAGCAGGCCAAAGAATAAGAGAAAACTGTCATACAAAATTACTATCTCTTAATGGTTACCTGATTTTGTTTTGTAACAACTATACTTATTTCTTTGATTTCCTTAATTTTTATTGCAAAATTACACAAAATAATAGTAGAGGTACCTGTGGAATATTCAAATTTCATCAAGAGTGTCCTGGTTCACTTATAGAGATGCTGGATCAGTATATGAAGAGAATGGCAAAAGTGTCTTACTAAATAAATGAAATGTCAATTCCTTAGAATTTTAGTGTGTGTGTGTGTGTGTACTATTATGAAAAAGATATGCTATAAAAAGTCTGTTCTGTAATGTACTTCACCTGAACTAAAGTAACGTTGCCTTGCACCACTGAAGAAAGCAGGAAGGTACTGTTCTAAAACACCAAGGGTTGTATTCCATTCTTCTGTTATTCCAATGACCGAGTATTCATATTCTGCATGAAATTTGGCTTTTTGCAATGCATATGGTTCTCCACGCTTTCTGAAACAATAGAATAGAGACCATAATAATGTGTTGTACATAAATTTAAAGATTTTTAAGTGAATTGAAAAGATCTTTGGGAACAGAACTTGGAAAGGTCAAAAAGCAATGCGATGGGAAAAAAAATTATGAGAATATTACAGTATACCATTATCATAAAAACATGTCTGACACCTGTTAAGTAACATTAACCTGTCCAAAATGCAAAACGCTTACTTCATGAAAATTCTTTGTGAACCCAGAAGTAAATTAGGCCCAGACTTACCTCCATGTTCATACTAAAAAACAAGGTCGCTGCATTACTTCAGTTTATATTACTATCATCATCATTAGTTTTAATGTTTTTATCTTTAGGAGGTTAAAACATAAAACAGTTCCTCTCATTCTTTTTGGTCATGTATATACTTCTGCCTGAAACCTCACCTAGTTCAGACCTTTATTTAAGCCATTTACTGTTCAACTACTTTAACTTCTATTTTCTCCAATTTCCACCTCTCATTGATGAACAAATCTTTCAGGTGGGCCCTACGAAAGTCTGGAAGTGTAACTTAATTGTTTTGGTAAACTGATCTATGAATAACAAATCCTTTATGATTTCCTGGGCCTTCCTAATAGTATTTGTTTTGCTACTTCCTACTTATTAATTGTCTAACAAATGGTTCCTCTCCCCTTCTCATTCAATGCCTAAACTGTCTCGATTTCTGAGATAGTGTATTTTCTAGCCACTGGATAAATCTTTCTGCAACTTCCTCAAGTGCCATGATTTTTCCAGTGCACTCAGGGCATGAATCTTAGCATTTTGTAGTCACAACTGTCTGAACTACCCTCCATTTTCTTGGTAAGTGACAAAATATCTGTTCTGCAGACTAATATGGGAATCATACATTCATCATGATTTTTAAATTGTTTACTATAGGGATGTTTCTTTTGTTGAGTAGTTGTGCAATGTCTTTCAACTTTCATCAAAGTACACTCAGTACCTGCCTCACACCCCATTGTGTCTCCAAGGTAAAAGAAATGTTCTACCTAATCTTAGGCCTTCAATCGTTGAATATTCCTTATTTCATCTATACTTTGCAATCCTAAGTTATAAGATATCCTCCTGTAAAACATCTAAATAAGCTTGTGTAATAACCTAATGAAGTCAGTACTGTATGAATTAAATTCCTTAAAACTAGATAATATGGTGACTCCCTGTGAATGAACAGGCAAGAAAGAATAGGTCAGAAGGATGCAGTCTGTTGGAGATACATCCTGATGGCCCTCAATGGACACTGAAAGCTGTTTCCAACATAAGAGGAAGTTAAGACAAATCTGGGCCAAAAGGAAGGCCCACTAAGGACCAATGGTTAGAATGAGACACTGGACTGTGAAGGAGCGTCCAGCAAGGACTCATAAGGTGGCCAAGTAAGGCTGCACCATACCAAAGTCAAGTCCAAAGAAAATGGGCAAAATGACAAGTGAGGCTGGAAATGTTCTGCAAATCTAAGCCATGCTGAAGGAAGACTGAAAAGAGGATGGAGCAGTAACCCTTAATTGCAAATAGAGAAAGAGCTTCTTAAGTTTCTTGGATACATAAACAAGTAGGCTAGCATAAGAACAGAGGCTTCGAGGGATGAGAACCCTGTTCATCATACCAAGCAACAAACCACCTAATTTCCTTGGTAAGGATCAGTGGTAAAGAACCTGTGAGGGGTGGTGATAGCCACTGCAGCAACATCCGTGTTATTCTCTCTGAGATTACACAAGATAAACTCCATGTGTAAAGGTGTAATGATTAAACGAATATGAAATTGCTGTAGGCGTGGTTGCTTTAGGAGTCTCTTCCAAATGGGAAGAGTGTTGGGGTTGTCCATGATGCAGATCAGGTCTGGAAACTACTCTCACTGCAGCAAAAGGGAGGGATAAGAATCATACTAGTTTTCTAACATTCAAAACTTCCATTGTTCCAACTCTGGAGAACAGTACAGTACATTGGTAATATGGCATCCAACAATGTAATGAACAGATATAGCAAAGGCATTCCCCAAAACTTGCCGAAGGGCCCTGCAGTCATCAAAGTAAATGAGCCATGATGCTGCAAAGATGTCTACTCCCATCAGATAAGGAGGATTCAACTATATTCCTTGCCAATTCCTTAGCTTGGAGAGACTGCCCATAGGTCTAAGAAGTTTGTGCACTTCTCCACCCTGGCCCAAACTCCTGTTACACAAGCACCCAACAAGTGTGCTCTCAAGCCCTTGTCTGAAGTGTCCAAACACATCAGAAGTACTGGATCAGGAGTTACCAACAGATTCAGAAGATTCTGATGGTCTTATGAGTTTCAGATGTAATTAAGGTTAGGATGGACTTTTTAATTACTCAGTCAAGCTAAAGTCATTTTCTAATGAACGTATTTACTCCATGTACTGGGAACAATGTGGGCATTGCACAAGAGATAATAGTCAAAATAGCATATCATGAAACATGGCACTTTTATTTAAGTTGTCACATCTACTTTTGAATAGCTAATGTGAAAACTGAGGCAATTTTTCTTTGATACTTCATAATTATAATGAGTACCTATTATAGAGTACAAATATATCCCAATATAGTACTATATCATTTGCAAAATTCTGTATGGTTGATTTTTTATTTATAGAAAGTGCAATTTGGTTGCAGTTACTTCTGTTTTACGATTGATTGAAAAACATTCATAAAATGTGATCAGGTCAGGAACAGTGACAGTAAAAGGAGGCCAGTTTTCATCTTAACACTATGCTTTAATTACGATACTGAAAAAAAGGTTTACTAATAACTTACAAGCAATATGAATGCTGACCACAGATGAAGGGAACAGCAGACAGAAAATCATCAGTACCATCTTTCATGGAACATTCGGGGTCATCATTGAGTACACAGTCCTCCAATTTTTTCCAGTACCATGAACGACCTACAGAAAAGAAGTAAAATTCTATTTAATGAGACTACAAATCATTGCTTCCTGGAGGTGAGACAATGGCAAGTATTTTTACAACTATTTTCCAACCTTATTGTTTGCTGTATTTCCTTTCTTAAAGTAACCCCCATTATCTTACATGGCCTGTTGCCTGCTCAGGTAAACTCAGTCTCAAGAAACAGATGTTTATGCTTTTTCAGGACAATTAATTTCAGTCTCTATTATCACCGTGTGATTCAGGATTACGAGTGAAGAAAACATTTCCATGACAAGAATACTTCATAACACTTACATGAAAGCAAACAAGCTTGGAGCCTGGTTTCACACTTTGAAAATTTTAAAAACTATATAAACATTTTTCTAAGATATACAGTAATCAGAATAATCAAATTCCTGATAGCTGGTGTTATTTTCCGATAATGTGTGCTAACACATTGTGACTGTGGTCCCTATGAAGTGTGTTAATGTTTATTCTTTAACTGAAGGTGTACAGTAATTTCCAAACATAAAATACAGTATGATTTTGTAGCAAACATATAAGCATTATCAAACAATGTTTAAACTTTGTACAAAAGAAAGTACAAGTACAATTACAGATTAAACACCAGTGTTAAAATTCTATCTGGTTATAACAACAACAACAATAATAATATACGAATAATTATAATAATGTAGCTGATCTAACTTACTTGCACCAGGTTTTTCTCTCTCCCTCCAAGTCATCTCCATCTTAACCCTCTGCTGGTCAACTCTCTTGAAGCGAAAATATGAGATAAATTTTTCCACAGGGTCTCTTACCATGGTTATGTAAGCTGGACGCAGTGTTACATATGCACTGCAAGGAAATTAAATCACTGAAAGCTTTGAAAGTGCTATACTGCCTTAACTTGACAAGTTTCCTACAGATTTTAACGTCAAGTAAAGTACCATGGTAAGTATCAAAGTAAATCCATGTAAATGATAAATGTTGAACATCAATGACAAAAGGACAGTGACATTTACCTTAATATTTATATTTTCCAATTTTATTTACGCATCTTTCGTGCTTTACTTACCAGCCTACTACCTGTATTATTATGAAAGTTTGCTTGCATCAATTTGGAGTGCCTTACTTTTTCCAATTGCTGTATATTCATGTATATTGTTTATTTATTGTTCATTTTCTTTGTTATCTTCATGTGTACATTGTTACTCGTTTTTTAAACAAAAATTTCAATCTATGGACTCTAATGATAATAATAATAATAATGTTAGAAACTGCAATATAAACCCAATGGCACCCAAACAGTCATTCTTTTTAATATAGTTTATTCGAAAGAGGGTCTTTTTCTGAGATATTAAAACCTGCGGCTCCACGACCCAGAAGCCAGTAATTCCAAGGATATGCAGCGGTTTCGCCACTGACTCGTCCACCGGCAATTAGCGATTAAGAAATGCGACGAGAAGGCACTGGCTTATATGAAATGCTTGAACCAAATTGGGATGGTCTTGGAGAACCTTCCAATAAGACTGACATTGCCCTTGCCCTAAAGACTCAATGAATCTCTGCGTAATTCCTGCATTCATATCTTTCTGGTGCTTTCACTTCAACAAATATCAGCTGACTTCCAAACTCCCATATCGAAGTTCCCATCCAGGAGCTTAGCTGACACTGTCTTATACTATTATATCTTAATCTCAGGTCATCATTATCTCACCCACATAAGAAACCTTCCAAATTTCACTTTTGGTATTTCTTACTGTATGCTGGCATCTGATTCCTAATATTTTCCTTGTCAAATTGACAAAATATCTCAGACACAGCTTCACAGTCATATTTAACAATAAACAAAAGTGGCATGCGACCTTCCATAATAATAATATTAAAACGAGAGTGCAGCAAACAAGTACAGTAACAATAAAAAAAATATTTTATGACATACGTAGATGGTAATCTTGATTATGTTATTAAAAAAATCATGTGGCATCTCCAGTTTTTTTTTTTTTTTTACTTTTATGCAACATATATACCGTTCCAACAGCAATTTATTAAACCCTTTCCCTCTGTTTTAAAGGAGCATTAATTGATTACCATAAAAAAAACATAATTAGCCTATAAGAAAAAAATAATTTTTTGAGGGTCAAAATCCATCTAGCTTTAACATTCATTGTTCTTTAATAATTTGTTTTTGAGGCAATATGCAGTTCACCAACTCATTACTAATTTCTTCATGAAAAAACAGCTTAAACATAAACAAATAACTAGGGCAATAACACTGGTTAAAAATAATCAAAGTTACTTTTCTTATGGAATAAGCTTTGAAATTACAATTTCAATTGAAACATACATGCAGCTCAAATGGGGTAATGAGGCTCTAAAGATTGTGATAACACAAATAAAAGCACTGCACAGGAGGTTAAAGTTAAGTATACCTTAGTTTAACCAGACCACTGAGCTGATTAACAGCTCTCCTAGGGCTGGCCCGAGGGATTAGACTTATTTTACATGGCTAAGAACCAACTGGTTACCTAGCAACGGGACCTACAGCTTATTGTGGAATCCGAACCACATTATACCGAGAAATGAACTTCCTTCACCAGAAATACATTCCTCTAATTATTCACTGGCTGGCCAGAGACTCGAACTCGGGCCGAGCAGAGTGCTAGCCGACAACTCTACCAACTCATCCAATGAGGAACTGTGCAGGTGGTTTACTAATCCATATTGTGGCATATGCAACACTTTAGTACGGGGCAGTAAAATAAAAATATTTTTTGTGATATCACTTTGGCTCCAGCTGCTTTCGTTTCTACATTCATTTATTATTTTATGGTCTCTTCCCAAATAGCTGCCCTGCTGTTTTACCACGTCTTAAGTTCATTTTCAACCTTTATTCACAAACAAATATTCCTGGAGAATCCTATGATTCTAGGACAGGCAGTACTTCATCTGACTGAACTACTTTATAATAATAATAATAATAATAATAATAATAATAATAAAGCACTGTACAACAAACAAAAGAATATGATGACAAACTTACCTTCTATGTTGGGTAAAATTAATGTAAAGTGAAAATCTGTCGTAACTCTTCGGCCAGAAGTTATACTCGAACCAAGTAGCAAGATTCTTTTGTTCTTCGTCGCTCATAAGTCTAAGAAAATTCAAAAAATTAATAAATTCTCAAATAACAACATTATATTCCTCTTTCTTTCCCCAACACACACACAAAATTGAATCTAAGCAAATTTAGGGTAATTTTCATATGTATTTTGAGCAAAAGTTAACATATTGAGAAAGAAACCTGGTATAATTAAAAGAGAAGTGTCTATAAAACGTACCTCTAATAGCAACTACTGTACAGCAAGGGGATTCATGATCAACCTCCCCTACTAATAACTAATAGGCTTTTTAAATAAAAAAATTACCAATGTAATTTTAAGCTTTGGGAAGAGAGCGCTGTTGTATTCAATTTACACATTTCTGTTTGGTAAAATGATTTCATAAATCTTTTAGTGCAAATATACATTAAATAATTTTCAACATCACTGACCACTGTGGCAGTGATGCCAGTTTGAAGCTAATTCATTAATTCAGAAAGATTAACCAACACGTTAATGTTCATTTTGGTTTGTTCCATCAGAATGTATGTATATTTTAAATAAAGATTTTTTTTAAAGCAAAACCAGAAAACAAAACAAAAAGTTGATTCAGGAAGGCATAAATTACCTCTGCCACGGGGTTCTGTACACATGTTCCTGATGCTGGTAATCCAGGTCCTTCGAGAGAGATTTCAGGAGAGAGACGATCGTCTGTCCACCTGTGCGGGGGATCCTGTTGTAAAAGAGCCAGATGGTCTCTGGCGTTCGATTTGTGGCCGATGGCACCAGTTTTGTTCTGTTCAGGCGCTGCAACACCTCCTGCTTCTCCCGCCACCCGGGTTCTTCCGTGGTCGTTGTGGTTCTGTGATAAATCAAGTTCTCGTTTATTGCTACTGTTTAGTTCTGGAGTCTGCAAATTCCCCTTGAATTTATTTTTTAATCCCTGTAACCTGATATTTACATTTTAATTTCTTTAATTCGCAAGAGTACTTTATTCAGTGAAAACTTAATTTTAGAACGTTTTAAACAATATAATAATAATAATAACCTAATTATATATGATTTTTTGCGCACGAATACTCTATGTAGGAATGCGTAGGTTCATATACGCGTCGGAATAAATTATTTTTTTTTAACATCAAGCCAACTAAGACCTATTCATATCTTGGTTATCCCTCATTTTTGGCTACGGTTACTGGTATAACAATCGAATCTGGACAGGAAATAAATGGCGAAAATCGAATCATTCCAGGTGGACTTCAAACGCCCTACCTTAGCAGTTGGGATTCAATGATAAAAGTAGTTATCGTATCCAAGAGTGATAGGCTGTCGAGAGGTTAAAAATATTTTTATTTTTTTTTTTACTTGATAATGATAATAATACAAAAGAAAATGAAAGGAATTTGGCTTAATAAGGTTTTCGGTTTATTTCACGTGACCATTTACATTTATTTCTCTCGGCTGGATTCCAGTCACCTAATTCTATTAATGTCAAGAAAATGCTGTGGACGCCGCACTAACTTTTGTTGCTGCGAGGAAACTTTAGCCGAGTAGTCATCGTATTCAGCATAATCAGATGTCATGTCTCTTGAGTGTATGAGAAGCATCATGACGTAGACCTTCAGTGCCAAGATAAAAGCCACATACGGCACATATCTGAAAACATACAGGATAAACGTAAGAATGGGCTGGTTTAAGTTATGAGGTTTAATGGGTGTCACATCATAATCATAAAAATAAAAGGTAATTTGAAGTTTTCTAGTAAGAAATTCTCATTCTATACAAAACTGATGCACAGACTTCACTGATACATCTAAGCACATTTGTCCATATTCAACACAGAAGAGATTTTTTTTCAATAAACTTCTGCATCAGATACTTTTCAGCAAACTCAAAATTCAACTTGGGAAATGACATGCATATCAAACACACATGCGGAGCACAATACAGTATTGCCATCAGTAACGGACATTGATCCCTTGATAAAAATCGAGTTTAGTGCTTATTGGATTTGAGGTCTATTCCAAGCTGGAACTGCAAATGGGGAATAGGGGAGAATTCCAAATGTGCAGCCGACTGGGATATGGTTCTAATCATGAAGTAATCAGCATTTCCTTAGCAATTAGTAACTGTTCCAATTAACCATGATTTTACTATGGAGTAATGTCTGTGAAGAACGTACCTCTGCCAATGAACTGCTGACAATGAATACAAGAATATACCTTACCTGGGAAATAAAGATGCAAATAAATAGAATACCACAAATATACAGATACCTTTGAATCAATTAACTGTCCAAAATTCCACCTTTTATTAATAGTGCGATGGTTTCCAAAGTGACAAATCAAACGTGAGCAAATTTTCTCAAATAAAACCAAGCAGGTCACCTAACGAATGTATCTGTTAGGTTTCATTAAATTGTTTCTTCACTCTTCAGAAATTCTGGAAACAAACATATACAAAGGCTGAATGGGACAGAACAGATGAAGGTGCTGCAATGCAAGTGCAATACAAAAATTATGGCCAGCTTAATGCTGCCTTAAAATGGCTTCTACTACAACACACTTTAAACCATAATACGCATCAAAAACTTGGCCAAAGACAGGAAAGGAGTGGGAATACTACAACACTTTGTAATTTGCGAAATACCAGCCAGTATCACATGATACATAGCTTGCAGCGTTTGTTTCAGTTGTTAACGGCTCTGCTATTTCTAGGTCATTGCAGATTAACAGTTTCAGAGACAAACACTCGCTCTACCTCTGCCTCTCACTCATGCTCTCTCTGAAAAAAAAAAAAAAAAAAAAAAAAATTTGCATTGTGTGCCTTTGCATCTTTACAATTAAAAGCCATGGTAATCTCTCTCTCTCTCTCTCTCTCTCTCTCTCTCTCTCTCTCTCTCTCTCTCTCTCTCTCTCTCTCTCTCTCACAAAACTATGTAATTATATAGGCACGTACAATGCATCTTTCTCTCTCACTCCCTGTCTCTCGCTGATAGCAATATGTAACTGTATTAGCACGAGCAATGCATTACTTCATGTAAAATACATTGTAAAATTATCTCTCTCTCTCTCTATATACTCAGTATATATGTCTCTCTCTCTATATATACACAGTATATATTGTATATATATATATATATATATATATATATATATATATATATATATATATATATATATATATATATATAATGTATGCTGTGTGTAAATCAAACAAAAGCTCAAGTTTCGGTGAATGCATAAAATAATGATAAAACTACCTATTTTGCAGTAACTTTATTACAACTGAAAACAGTATGCTGTACTCACTAACCCTTGCGCCTACTCCAAATCTTATACATTTTTAAACTTCCAAAACATTCTCGAATATCATTAACCTACTTTCCTAGGACTCCGTAGACATGAACTTTATGGACTATAAATATCTTATTACTTTACAAGATACCTACAAAAATGACATTTATTTGCTATTAACACAATTAATATTCATAGGGTATTCTTTAATTCCATAATACAAGTAATATATTTACGAAACACTGAGCTTTGAGTTTCTTAACTACTGCCTATAAAAGCTACTTTTTCATTTATACGCATTGTAGGCTACCTTTACTGTATAGCTTTGAAAATTATTTATAACCTGGTTTAACCGCATCAAGTACCGTGCGTACAGTGTAAATTCGCTGAACTGTATAAACCACTTAACATCATATCTGTCCGCATACTCAATCCTAAGCAATTCATTAAATCAGAAGTCCATGAACTGCTAATAGAATCTCGACAATGGGTTTTTATACATCAATGAACTGCTTATGATGATCAGTCAAATTTAATATAATTTTATCGCTATACATTATACTGTAAGAGCAATGACTCTTGTTCTCAAACTTAAGGTAAAAAAATAAAACGGTAATGTAATTCTCATGGGGATGATATCGATTTCAAATGTCTTTGCTTCATTCAATTGATTACAGACTGGATTTCTGTCGATGCTTCCACGATCTCAGATTCTTATAATTGCCACCTTTTACACATTCTACGAGAAGGGCTTGCACGTTTCTGCATGAGCTATGCTCTTCTTTTTTTTTTTCAATACAAATTCTTCGTCATTTTTTTGTCCAACTTTCCTGATTCCAGATGTATCAACATTACCAATGAGTAGCTTACAAGAATGAAAACGATATACAGTACAGCAATGGTACTGATATACAGTACGTAAGTCGACTTCCAATGCAAGAATAGGTAGGCTATAATGCATATTTATAAATTTCTAGAGACAATGCATTAACTTTCATTTTATGCTTTTATTTTTGACTTCGTTTTATTGCTTAAACACTGAGAGAGAGAGAGAGAGAGAGAGAGAGAGAGAGAGAGAGAGAGAGAGAGAGAGAGAGAGAGAGAGACCCACCCAGTGAACGACGATAAATTTTACTAGCAATCGACAGAAAATATAGGAATTAGCATCAATTCAGTTAATAGTGCTTTGAACGCCACAAGGTAGAAAAGGAATGGTAAAACCAAGAACCACTTAGTTCAGGGAACGAAGTTGGTTTGATTTTATGAAATTTAGCAAAGCACTGGACCACTTTCGACAATTCAGAGCCTAAGAGAACGAAAAGCGGAAGTTGGAGCGGTTGGGATGAAGTACAAAGGTCTAAAGATGGAAATGGGAGAAAATCCCACAGTTGCACCCTGTGGTTGGACAGCAAGACTGAAGAGGAGAAGCGGGAAAGGAGGTATAGTAAAGGGCTAAAAGGTGGGTGCAACTAAGGGCCGAAGAGAATACCCTTCAGCAATACAGTACCTACAGCGCACCACTTGAGGTGCACCGATGGTACTACACCCCACCCCCCCGGGAAAAACAAAGTGGTGACTGAGAAGTAGCCTATGTGATATTAAAATGGAGAAACTGAATTATGTAACATAACTATTGCGCACAGCTACAATTTCCAAGTATTACTCAGCACACACAAATTATAATATATATATATATATATATATATATATATATATATATATATATATATATATATATATACATACATACACACATACATATATATATATATATATATATATATATACATGTTTTGTGTATGTATGTATATAATCTTGAAAGAGATTAAAATTATAGCAATTTAAAACCCTTGAACCTAAGCAGACAGGCGGACAGGGATGGTCACCACAGCTACAGGTAAACTTGGCTCATAAAAATTAAGATCTAGCTTAGGCAAATCACGCCAATAAGAATAAAAAATAAAAGGAATGTGGAGACGAAGGAACATGGTTAGCCGAGCAGTAATTGGTTGAACGAGGCCAGAAAATTATCAGAAAACTGAAATCAATCACGAAACTCCCAACACCAATGACTGTACACCTACTGTGCATTCTCGAGTATGATGACTAACAAAAATATTCCTCATTGATCAGGAACATAGTTGGGAAACTCTTAAATTGTTAATAGTGATAATCATGATGATATTTAAAGGTGATGATGGTAATGATAATAATGTCTTTTTAGTTCTCAAATTTTCCTATATTTTGAGCATTAATTATTGTTTCGAAGCTTATATTACCTTTTAGAGAGAGAGAGAGAGAGAGAGAGAGAGAGAGAGAGAGAGAGAGAGAGAGAGAGAGAGAGAGAGAGAGAGGGCCGAGATAATAGACAATAAAAATCATAGCACTGTATCAGAAAACAATTTAACGCCAGCGTAGTAACAGCATCAAGAGTAGATTGAATCACAAAGTCTAGTAACAGATGGGAAACGAATGGAAGAGATAAGAGGAAAAAAAAAGAGTAATAACAACGCCAGAGAAGAACTGGTGAATCGATACCACCACCACCACCACCACCGCTGATCATAACAATAACAATACGAAACGCGGTCAGACCATCAGATTTCCAATCATGAATCAATTGGCTAGAGTTTTTGGGGGGTTCTAAGAATACACCATAAACTTTGGAATCTCGATCAACAGTTATTGAATGTTACTATACTTAGATCTTCGACATATCAGCTCTATGGCAATACATGCCTGGGAATAACATGAGTTTTAAGAATGTCGATGCGTGGGAGTCTTTCCAAGAGTTCAGATTAGGTAAGGGACCGGGGTATGGTTAGGTATGTGGTTTACAAAGTTCCAGATGAAAGTGACTGAAATGGCTGATATCGATCAAGATTTTTAGCACTGCGTTACGGGCAATAGTATTAATGGATCACAGTAGTAAGTAAATCTACATTACTAGTTGTAAAACGAGCATTTGTTAAAACTAAGGACTTATTTTCCAGAATATGTAGTTCGCCAGTCTTGGATATATCCCGATGAAAAGATTTGTCAACCGAATGCACTGTAATTCTGGAATTACTTGTAGAAAACTAGCTTCCCAAACATTTTTCTTTCTT
The DNA here is from genome assembly GCF_040412425.1 of Macrobrachium rosenbergii. Taxonomy (NCBI): domain Eukaryota; kingdom Metazoa; phylum Arthropoda; class Malacostraca; order Decapoda; family Palaemonidae; genus Macrobrachium; species Macrobrachium rosenbergii. The sequence goes on from NC_089765.1 coordinate 35,037,795, forward strand.
TTGAGGTGGGAGGGACAGGAGGGCTAGCGATTCCACTGCTGGTACATGACGTGCCAAGAACGTTTATATTTTACATACAATCAGTGCTGAAGTTACAAACAGCTAGTTTATTATTCCTCCTAAAACTACAAGTTATCAGTAATATTATACGTGACTCGGCCTATTAGCTTCCTCTTGTGTAAGGACGTGGGTTCACGACGCAAAGCTCGGCACCTTGAAAAGCAGTACAGTAATATTAAATATTCTTAAGATGTCTGACTACAAACAAATAAAAAAAAGTCAAAAGAAACATCCCCAGTAGCAGAATATTAGACCCCCTTAAAAAAAGATAGTTTTAAGATTGCGTGTAACCAACGAGACAGCTAACCTTCGGAAAAGCATTAATAAGCGAATGATCAAATGAAAGTGGAGGGTCGGTTGAAGGTTAAGCTCAGGGATATACGAGGTCACTCGGCTGCGTAATTAGGCGTAATGAGCGTAAGATCAACTTACTCATATATTGCAAGACTTACTGGCACCAACTTCCCGATTCCGCTTCCTGTATTTACTGGGTAATTTTCAGTAGCATCTACTAACTTTGATTAATTCAAGGATGTATATTCTCTTACGATACACTGGACGTCTGCAATTCACAAATTGGAAAATAAAAAATAACCGCAATTACAGTGCTTACTACAACAAAATACCCAAAATCTTTTTTATTTTTTCACCGAGGGAGAGACAAGAAAGATATCCAAGCTACACTTCACGACTATCTCAATAGTTCGGTAAATACAAATTACAATTCCAACCTCACGTATTCAACATAAATCCTGGAATGTCTGAAGGCAGTTCAGCGTGGCAACCCGGCACTGATGGAAAACGGTGACTTGGGAATCAACAGTCATAGCCAGCGGTTTTTTTTCTTTTTTAGTTAACTGCATCATCGTGACTTCGCTGGGAAAATCGGTTACGCTGAGAGAATACACCAACGGTAGTTGATGGGGAAAGAAATGAAATTAAAAGATAAAAGCTAAACACGACTATAGAAGTTAGCGTCGTTTGCAATACATCCGATATTACTGTACTTGTTGATACATTTGGAAGGGAAACATGAAATAAATTTTTTATACAGTGAATATCCATTGAATAAAGCGTATTTTCTAAGCATATGATCTACTTGGAAGAACCAGTTTAAAATATTTTAAAATTTGTAATACGAAAACTAAACGTTTACGAGCTCTAACATCATTTCTATAACCCATTGGCATTATCACTAAATTCAACGCGAGAGAGAGATTATACAAGGATTCATCAGTTATCAAGAAAGAAAACAATGGGGCGAAGAAATTTTCGACGAGGAATCTTCAGCAGTTCTGGCAGTAATTCACGGAGGTGACAGTGCAGAGACGACTACACACTCAACAAAGTGAGAGAGAGAGAGAGAGAGAGAGAGAGAGAGAGAGAGAGAGAGAGAGAGAGAGAGTTCACGGCCAATATGTCACGTTGCTGGGAGGTGAAAGAAACCAGCCAACCATTTCTGCAACGTCTGAAAGATCAAACGGGATTTGCTTCTCCTACAAAGGCTCTGCGCACGCGTGTGCAGAGCGAACGAGATAAAGGCTCTGCAACTATGAACTGAACGAGAGGTAAAGAAGTTTAATTATATATATATATATATATATATATATATATATATATATATATATATATATATATATATATATAATATATATATATATATATATATGTATATATATATATATATATATATATATATATATATATATATATATATATTTAATTTTTGTGTAAATAATGTGTCTGTAGTTCGACGGCAACTGTATGTTCGTTATATCAATGGCCTTGGGGTTAACGGATTTAAGCAAAATTGAGTCTTGCCAGTTCTTGAATAAGTGACCAGCACGAAATGCCAGACAATCTGGGCACATAAGTCCCATCAGTATGTGTTGTGAAGGAAGAGTAGCTAGCAGCCCCACTCCAAAAATACAGCTGAACACCAGAGGGATGGTAGCCTCTCTTTCCACCTTTCCGCACACACACACACACACACACACACACACACACAACACACACACAGACGTACGCACAGAAGATTCGATAGCAATTTATATCTTTCTTTATAGCCCGGTAGTCAAAGTCATTGTTCATCGTTGTTTCTAAACCAAACTGTGGCTCGAATCCTGGCCGGAGCAGAAAAAGTCTCAATTATATATTCCCAAGGTATAGTGAATTCGATGTTCAACTACGTCTGTTGCTTTACCTTTATAGTCCAGTAGTCAAAGTCACTGTTTATCTTTGTTTCTAAACCAGACCATGGTTCGAATCCTAGCTGGCGCAGAAAAAGTCTCAATTGTATATTCCCAAGGTATACTGAATTTGATGTTAAATGATGTCTGTTGCTTTATATGTGAATATATATACATTATATATAAATAATATACATTATATATAAATATATATATATATAAATATATATATATATATATATATATATATATATATATATATATATATATATATATATATATATATATATATATATATATATATATATATAATATTGGATAATCTTGTAACACACTTACAATATCACATTCCTATGATAATACTTTATCCAATAACGTCCCTTCCCTGTTCTGTTAATTTCACTTATGGCTACACTTCTAAAATCTAAATGGTAGTGCTTTGCTTAGAAAGCAAAGGTGCGTTCCGAGTGCTGGAGGGAATTGTCGAATCATATTTCATTCGGTATCAGGACCTTGGCACAGTGTTAATTATCTCTACGGCCATAAATCAGCAGAGCATATTGATGGTTGCCTTTGCTAAGTATCTATACTTGGACGAGTCACTGTAATGCGCCACAGGCAACAATAAGCTTCTCTTCCTTACAATATTAGCATGAATTCCATGTCTACTCTCCATGCGAGAATATGGTGATTAACGATTATGATAATACTGGTGAATTTCGTCATTATCATCAACCACGATACACAAACAAACAAACAAAAACACACACAAGAGCAGAAATATCTCATGGCAATATCTCGAACGCATGCAAATTCCTCTGCAACTGTAATACAGGAAAATATTCCGGGATTGTAAAAACCACCCACAAAAGACCCATGTTTATTCCTCTCACAATGTGGGCCATGACCCTTCAACTCTTACTTTCATCCTCCCAGAAATCATTTCGAGTGTCGCAGAGATGGCCTCTGCACATTTCCAGAACTGAACTTGAACGTATGCAAATTCCATGACTAAAGCAAATTCTGAAATGGTTTTTCTGTATACTTATGTCTCCACACATGGCACTGTTGTTCTGAATATCATTAAAAATAAAAATCAAGTAATCTCATAAATGTTTCTAATATAAAAGATATTACAGACTAATCCTAGGTTTTAGCAAAGACGGCAAATACCTTGTAAAGGATTATATATGTACGTACATACATACATATATACATACATATATGTATAATTATTATATATATATATATATAATATAATTATATATATATATATATATATATATATATATATATATATATATATATATATATATATATATAAACAGAAAAATATATACAACAGAAAAAGTACAACGGCAACAAGCGTACTTTAACTGCTGAACTGTGGATGAAATTCCAGTGTAGAAAATTCAACAAGTTATTTCATATATCTACACGGAAGGCTCATCTGTACTGCGTCGAACCTCCTACGCAGCTTGCCCCATACACTTAACTAGCACACACTTTATTGTTTCATGGAATTTAAGGTTCTTTCTGAAGCCTATTTTACTATTTTCTATATATTTGTTTGAAGATCGTTAAGCATTTTACCATTTACTAGAAAACATTAGACATTAAAATCTGTCGCAAAATTCTTTGGATTATTTAAATGAACGATAGATTATGTAATAATCTTATCTTCAGTAATATGCAGTTTACAAGAAAAAATGGAAAACGTATGTCTCTCTCTCTCTCTCTCTCTCTCTCTCTCTCTCTCTCTCTCTCTCTCTCTCTTCTCTCTCTCTCTCTCCCTGCCTTTAACGTATATATTTCACTTAAAAATGACAGTTTCACTATCTGCTACAAACTATAATGTTTGTTTCCTAAAAGCAGTTTTTTTGCGAGTAAAAAATAAGATAAAGCTCCTTATTGACGATACCGGCAGGATTTCATATTAAGCGTGTGTATATGTGTTTGCCTGTCAATGCCAAACGAACAAGCAAAAATCTGTCACAGTTATTGCGTGTGACTTATGCCATTAAGACTGCAACGATAAGTCTTTTGACCATAATTTACTCCATAATATAATGTTAACAATTTACTACACTTCGCATAGAATTATGCTTAAATCGATATAAATTGAATAATTGTCACGTTGAATAAGAACATGAAAAGAAATATAATCGGTAAACTATTTTATATAGTAAAATAAGTAAATATACAAAACGACAACAGAAAATATTCGATCTATTAATACACAAAACGTAAAAGGTAAAAACATATAACACCTTTTGATCATATATACAGGAAGCAAATAGGAGGAAGCATGTATCAAGAATTTGTACTGTTCAGTATGATCTACTTCGTGCTCTCAAGAGATGCAATTAGTGGCCTCACATTACAGGGCTAATCATTTCATTGACGGCACAACAAGACTATTAAATGTCCATAAATAGTTTCCATCACAATCAAATATTCATAGATTTACAGAAACGGTTTCTGCTCGAATTCTCGCTCTTTCCGCTCACAATCTGACTTCGCTATAAATACCTTCATTTTTCTTTTACTGAAAATGGCCATAACTGTTTGTTGTAAACATTCGTACTCTATAACATTATACAGTATACGTAGGCTTAAATGCCTTATGAATACCTGAAGCATCCATTAATCACATTAGCTAAATGAAAATTTTAAAAAAAAATAATAATAATAATAATAATAATAATAATAATAATAATAATAATAATAATAATAATAATAATAATAATAATAATAATAATAATAATAATAATAATAAGATGCACATTCCCCTAAGAAAGTTAACTTGTCATTTACTTTACGTCATTTTTCTACCAAAAACGATGTCTGTCAGAAGACGATGTGCATTTGATATCAACGTTGTATACACAAAGTAATCAGACGTTTTGTTTTAAGATTCGCGGCAATTTATTACACTCAAAGATTTCCTATGGAATTAAAGTAAAAGAAGAAAACGCTCTCCCAAACCGTACATCGAGCATGAAAATGTCCATAGCAGTAAAATATGAGTCTCTACGGTATTTATATTGTTCACTACTACCACAGAGAAACAAAGGTCTAAAGGAACTGAATGAAGGAGAGAAAAATCCATTAACAAAAATTCCGTGAGAAGTCACAGAGGGCGTTTCACAGTTGCTGAGTATGTAGCCAGAGGGGTTAATTCGCAAAATATTAGAAATTAGGTGAACAAAAACGCTAGTGTTACTATTTTATTTTTTTCAGATTTTTTGCATACTATCAGCTTCTAAATTTTCCTACCATAATCCAAGACTACGCTGAAAAATGTTCCTTTATAACTGTACTATATGATTTTACATTACAAGAATCCCCGCGCGTATAGAACCATACATATTAAGCCACAAATGTCGTTAGTATCCAATTCGCTATAACCTCGGGAATAACTCACAACTACGGCGAATTATAACTGAAAAGTGCAAAACCATCAGCATTCGAACCGGTGCCTGGTTTAGCAATAGTGACTTTTACCACTGAGCTGAGACGACAAAGCACTTATCAATTACAACTTCCCTTGGGTGTAAGTTGTTCCCGAGGTATAGTGAACTGGATTTTAAACGATAAATGTGGCTTAGTATTTGTGGATATGTTTATACATATATACATATGTACAGTATATATGTGTATATATATATATATGTATATATATATATGTGTGTGTGTGTGTGTGCGTAATTATGTGGTAAATAAAAATGAAGACACTACAACCAAGAAAAAAAAGCCAATACTGAAAACTTTTTTTTTTCTTGTACCAAGACAGCTTTCGTTAATAAAGTCAATCGATGCAAAGAGGAAGGAGTATGATATTTATGTTGTCTGCACCTTCGGTGAAGCAGACAGTCACAGTTCATGACAAAGAGCGGCAGCAGTTATTCAGTTCTATAATTCGATCAATTTGTTCTTAGTGGTCACAATTATTTCACCATGAGCACAAATTTACATACGCCCCATATATATAAGAACTAATAACTATAGACAAACAGACATTACACACATATATACATACTTGTATATACGTGTACATATATATTATTTATACATATATACACATATACACATATATATATATATATATATATATATAATATATATATATATATATATATATATATTTTTATATATATATATATATATATATATATATATATTCAGTGACTACCAGTTTACAAATTAACTCAAGGTCAACAATGGAACAACAGAACTCAACTGAATTTTCCTAAAACAATACGATTCTCTTGGGAGACAAACCAAGGATCACTTGCTAATGAGACGAGGGTCCTAACCACTGAAGACATGAATAATGAATAAAATTGTCTAATAAACCCTATTATTTATCGTTACTAAACACCGGTTACGGTACTCACGAAATACAGCTAAGGAGGAAAGCAAATTATATAATGAGCTCTAACAGATGAAACAACCACACCTTATTTCCAAAAATGACTGGCATTTGCCCTGTAGACCTTGAACCAGGGTCACTGTTACAGCTTTCTTCCTTGAGCAGATACGGACGTGGTTTCCAAAAGATAATAAAATGTGGAATGCATAAAAAATGAAAAAATAACTACTTGAAGAAATTAACATACAACACACAGTAGATAGAAAGAAGCAAAACAAGTTGAAAACCGTATAAAAAATAACTAGCGATTGAGAGAATTATGTGCACAAACCATCAAAAACAAAAAAGAATAAGACGGCAACAAACTCAGTATAGCAAAACGTGCCATTAGATAACCTCAAAGGATTGAAAAGAAAGGGAAAGACTTGAGAAAAAAGACAACATTTAACCGTCCTGTCTGAAATACCACTACCACTACTACTACTACTACTACTACTACTACTACTAATAATAATAATAATAATAATAATGATGACCAAACTAAGCTGAAAACAGTAACTCACCTGACAAAACCATAGAGGGTAGCAAATCCGTCGGTATTCCTCCATCGTCGCATGATCAGCCAAAATTTCATTGTTATTCTCTCCTGGATGTCAAAGACAATCTTCAAATTTTCTGGCAAACCCTATTTATTCGCTTCAGAATAGGTCAGAGGCCGACACGAAGAAAGACCATGTTATTTACTTTTGTCTCTCTATCGACCTAATTAACTACCCTTACTGGTCGGCGAATCCTACGAAATATCTACATGTTACAAATAAATAAATATATAATGAATCCAATAACTTATTTTTTTTGCAGAATAAGAAGGCAGTTTATCACTGAATTATGTTAGCATCGTCTCATCAGGTTCTTGCAATACTGGAAAACACAGGAAATGAAATGGCCTTTTCATTAGACGAAAGGTGAACGCAGCTCGTCTCACACCTGGCTCTAAAGATGCACAGTAAAGTTCGTACAGTTTTCAATTGCAGGCGTGTGGTGACGCCGAACTACTAGCACAGGTACGCTAATTAAACTCGTACACTCGTACCGAGATGAAATACTTGAAATCCAAGCAATGTTAACCAAAAACACACAAGTTTCAGTAATAATACCTCAGCGAGATAATTTTGCTCCCTTAAATATTATTATCTAATATAAAGAAAACCACAAATAAAGATAAACTAGGCACTTTGAAATCTCATACGTCTGGCAAACTGAGCGATGAGCCTAACCGGCAGCACACCGAAGGGTGAGTGCTGAGGGCCAAATTTACTATACCGCTACTCTTTGGTCCAGTGGGCGTGCACGACCTGAGCGGCTGAACCAGTGGAACAAACTACGCGCACACCCATTGAACGAGTCTATCCTGGAGCGACCAACTGTTTGATGACGAAAGGTCTTCAGTTTGAGGCCGCTGCTAACACCTGTCTCGTAGGGTGTGATGACTTTTGGAGTGATCCAATAAAAAGCCTGTCACTTGATGTTGAAAGTACATTGCCTCATCAATTCGGATTTCTCCTTCCTGAGGGAAATGTTACATTCATGATGACCAGTAAAATTGTATTATGCTACAGCAACAATAAATCCCTACTCATTTTCGATTTCTAAATTTAGGTACTTAAATACACAAAACCATCAGTGGATAGGCCTACGTACATCCACAGAAGTCAAATGTACATACGTAAATTTGTACGTTAAAATGAGAATTGTTCCATTTCGCAGTGGTGCTTATGGTGTATGCACAATCACAATTTTACGTAAAAATTAGCATATGCAATATGCACCATGTCTTTGTCCATGCGCACCCAATGAAGCCTGTAAAAAATACATAAACACACCTAGCGAAAGGAAGTGGTTTGAAGAGAATGTATGGTAAGTCGCTGGTAAAGTGTGGTTGGTTAATTATACTGTAAACGATCATCAAAATGCCACGGTTGGTTTTAGCAGTGAACCTAAAAGGTGTAAGTAATACTGAAAATTGGTGTGTACAAGTACTAAGCCATGATATTATTATTATTATTATTATTATTATTATTATTATTATTATTATTATTATTATTATTATATACATTCAAACAAATATTAGGCCAAGAAAACACATTAACATCGATTTAACTTTATTTTGGGAATAACTTATACCCTGACTAGGATTCAAACTGAGTCTCTTGGCATAGGGTGCAAATCCTAATTTGGGTATGAGGACTTGTCAAATATAACTCCTTTGATCGTGAGTATTCCGATATTAATTGCGAAAATTAAACTCACACACGGACACGAACGCACGCACACGCGCGTACACACACACACACACACACATATATATATATATATATGCCTTCAGTCTAATACTTCCTAGATATTATGCACTTTGTTTCCAAAACCTCTCTAAGGACACCTAGGCCTTCCCTAAATCGAAGCTCTTTTCACGAAGATATTGTATCCCAATTTTTCCACAAGTCAAAACCACTGAAAAAACTATGCTCAGTCATTTCACCCACACTAACCATTTTTACTACTCTCTACTACATTTTACTACATATTGACATTTCCCATTCTTTCAATTCTTATGTAACATTTTCTACACAAACAGTTCGTCTCAACAGCTTAAATCTTTTTTCTTTCATTCACATTGAATATCTATAAATTACTCCAAGCATTTGACAGTACAACAGTGATACAGATGGGGTACAGACTTAAATACAGATATAGCACCCAAGGCATTACACATCACTGTTCCTCTTACCTTTTGACTTTATTAGAATCAGCCTCATGAAGGAGTCGAGAGGTGAGGGACGTAATTGGCATGATAAATGAAATAAATTCATGTATTCACATGTTAGAAAATATACAGTCACAAACGAAATCGAGATTAGATCAAGAAAATGCGCACTCAATGGAAACCTTTATTTTAAGACCATCTGCAGTAGTGAAAGAAACAGCAGATGGTACTGTAAATGGTGTCACTAATATGACATTTTGATAGGATAATCTGCCTTCACTAATTAGGCTCTCAGTGGAGTAATTTTAGAAAAACTCAGAATGAGGAGAACTGGAAGAGTGAGGAACACAAGAAGAGATTCCTGACTCTTCTCAAAGGATTTTGCTTTGCTGTGCTGATGACTTTTACCCTTACATGTGCCTACTTTTCGGTTGGTGTTACATTGCCTATACCCAGTTGTGAATAAAATAATTCATGCTCTTCCTTCAGAAAAACAAAATCTTACCAGCGTTACACCATGGGTGAGGAAAGACTTACTGGTCTCTAGCTAATGACTGCACATCACCCCGACACAGAAAATTGATAGGAAAGTAGTATGCACCCTCTGTCTTTTGCACATTGTAGAGGGAGGCGCCAAAAAGGGTGGTTCTTTAGCAAGCCTTTTGGATGAGGTTGCTAGCCCCAAACCATTTTCAGCTGGGTGAACTTAAAAATGCTTAATAACTGTAAATATCGAATAAATAACCATAAACTGTAATCATATCCACTTTCGTTTTAAAAGCTTAAAACAGAATTCCGCTTAAAACTACTTTTCTAACAAAGCTCTCCTTTCAGAAGAGACTACCATATTAAAGTATTTATACCTAAAAAGCAGTTTTTCCACATCAAGCAGCACATTAAGCCTTGTGATTTACTGAACGCTACACACTTACACTTCCTAAGGTTCTCTGTTCTTGGAATTTCTGTAAAACCATCAATGCTGCATTTTGTAAGCTTCCCGCTTCTCCTTTCTTTCATGATAACGGATATACGCAAACTCTTTTTATCCAGATATCACATCTCATTCTCGCCACATGACCAAATCTCCCACAAGACAGTCTCACTTTTTTTTTAAACCTAAATCTTTTGCAGCTGACTGTTTCTTTCCTGGCGTCAGTTGGTTAAGTCGTTTAACCTCCTCTTTCCTATTCCTATACGTCTTCAACAAACATTCTGTTACGAAATAAAGGTACCTTACCTCATCCTAAACCTTTCCGTAGCGTTTACATTAAAACAAACAGATGTGTAAGGGTAGTGACGCATACACACACCAGATGATGAGCAGATATTTACTAGAAGGATAGATGAAGAGCCAGAAAGGTAAGGCGTTTAAAGGGCACTAGAAGCCACTTACCACCATAGACCACTGTATGTATGAACCAGCAACGGGACTGCATCCGCACAATGGAAAAAAAAACTCTTCATGCCCTGCAGATGACTGCGGCACCTTTTGCTGGAGGAGATTTAACGCTACAGCAACAAAGCTTACCTGATTCACACCAACGCAATAAGCCTTTAAAAAAAATTTGAGGATTCTCTTGATGTGGTATCGTTTGTGACCACAAAAAATGGAGTTAATATAGACGAGTAGTAATCATTTTAGAATAAAACGCCAACAAAAATACAGTTCATCACTTTTGATCAACGAAGGTTACAAACTAATTTATTACTTTACTGCAAAAACACCACATGATTTTGATACGTCAAGCATGCAATAATTACTGAGGAAATATAGAGCAATTAGCACAAATCTCATAACTCACGCAAACCGGCCATTACCACAAAGACTCCCGATCTTTAAAAGACATTCAACAAAAAGAACTGCTATATATTGAGCAGGTCTCACATGAGAAATATTTTATATATGATAAAATTATAATTAATTTTATTAAAATAAAATTATAATAAATTGTACTTCCTCATTCTCTCTATAACACGTACCTTTATATATTTAGGAGGTTTATATATATATATATATATATATATGTATATATATATATATATATATATATACATAATATATATATAAATGTGTGTATATGTATATATACATACATAATACACACACACACACACACACACACACACACACACACACACATATATATATATATATATATATATATATATATATATATATATATATATATATATATATATAAACACACACACACATATATATATAATG
>NC_089765.1:35054409-35094409 GCF_040412425.1 Macrobrachium rosenbergii
ACCAGTCAGAACTTCCAAATTTCTCTAGATTTATTCTCACTTAGGTAAATCATTATAGTTCTTGTTTGTGTACGTACTCAATACTGTAGAGATACAACTAGAGATCCACATAAAATTAAATTATCAACGGTATATTCCGATATGACTAAACTGTCCATCAAGGATCTCAGAAGTTTATAAATAATATCTGTTAACACTACTTAGACAGCGCTACATATCTCGAGTTTGTTCCTCATACAATCTCCTTACACAGATACTGGAGACATATACCTGGCAGAGACTAAAAAGGACTGCAATGCTGCATGGGGCTGCAGAATTGATGATAATGGTTTATGACTTACGTATTTATAAGACCATAACATACATAAAGGAAAAGATACTTATGAAGAATAAAAATTTATTAGTCTGACAAGCCCCACGACGTACGAGTAAACTGTCATTACTTTAATAGTTGTTTGGAAAAGGGAAGTTCATCAAAACTCCATGGTGGTATGTAAAGGAAACCGACAATAACCGTTACATAAGATACTGGAAAGCACGAACCTGTGTCTTACAGTTGCATAATTCAACTTGAACCCCATAAGTCGGACTGACTGAACATTCAAGCATATTTGTATGTTGAACATTCAACTTGAACTCCATAAGTCGGACTGACTGAACATTCAAGCACGTTTATAAGTTGAACTGGTGTCACAGCATCAAAGATCAATTACAGTAAATTATAAAAAATATCCAATCAAAGACCTAGTCCTCACAGACCTGCACGCATAATATTGTACTCAATCATATTTACAAACCCAAAGGACTGGTCAAAAACACAATAACAAATTTCAATAAAAGACTACAGACATAAACAATAACATTCATGAAGGATACTCTCAACTGATTTAAATATATCACTATTTAAAAAAATAAGTAAAAAATGCGTCGAAGTTCCTTCGGCGCAATCAAGTTTTCTGTACAGCATATACTGCTGTATGAGCCGCGGCGCATGAAACTTTCAGCCACGGCCCGGTGGTGGCCTGTCCTATAGTGTTGCCAGACGCACGATCATGGCTAACTTTAACTTTAAATAAAATAAAAACTACTGAGGCTAGAGGGCTGCAATTTGGCATGTTGATGACTGGAGGGTGGATGATCAACATACCAATTTGCAGCCCTCTATCCTCAGTAGTTTTTACGATCTGTGGGCGGACAGAAAAAGTGCGGACGGACGGACAAAGAGTCTTGTTAGTTTTCTTTTACAGAAAACTTAACAAGACTTACTCACGAATCAAGGAATAACAATTACCGTCACCAATTTTACACTTGGAGAGGGACTGCCTTCTTATGTCACAAACGATGAGGTATTTATCAGACAAATGCCTTATATTCAAAAGGTCTCCTCAAACGTAAAAACAACTGGGCTTTGCGCAACCATAAAGACGCAATGAGCCATGAATGTAAGGTAATCAGGGAAGTCGTCCACCTACTTGTTATGCACCTGTGACTCAGACGAAAACTTGACTGGCATGGGCATACGTATTTCCAACATTTTCTGGTTATTGGTAATCACACTCATCTATCCATAAAAACGCACTTTAAAACGGGGGAAGATTTTCCAACCAGACAAAGGGAAAAATTTCTCGGTGCATTATCTCAGATGATTAGCTTTACCAGAAAATCAAATAATATAAAAGAAAATGAAATTAAATAACCGCATGAAGCATGGAGATGTTAAAAATTCTTTTACCTTACATCATGTAACCCAACTAACTGAAGGCGACAATGAACCTAAATCCTAAATCTAAACCTGTAAAAAATATAAAGTCTTATTCAGGTTAAAGTCGTTATTCAGGTTGAAAACATACAGATGAGATAATTTCGCCAAACAGTTGATATGATTCTTAACAAGAAATACCTTCTTTCAACAAAATCTGATTTTTGGTACCTCAGTCACTCCTGGTTTTATACCTTTGTTGATAGTAAGAAAAAAAAATGAACACCTTACCACGCATGCTCCTCGTCAATTTTCAGCCAGCTGTGACTGACTTATGGCACCTTTCCAGGGTTTTCAAATAAATATATATATATATATATATATATATATATATATATATATATATATATATATATATATATATATATATATATATATATATATATATATATATATATATATATATATATATATATATATATATATATATATATATATATATATGTATATGTATGTATATATACATGTATGTATTTCAGGAAATGTGACTTAGGCCCATTTCCTGAAACATACATGTATATGTATATATACATACATACATATATAAACAGACCATACCCCAGTTTTATCTAACATTTCAAAGTGGAGTTCTAGAATTTAGCATAAATCCATTCGATCAATTAACGCTGGTAATGCTAAGACAGAAGAACAATAGCTAATCTGCCTTCAGGATTTTTTTTTTTATAACTTGCCCATATCACAAATCACATCATACCATAGGGGTAGTAACTTTGACATAGTGTCTAGGTCTCTAGGAGGTAAATGATATCAACAACGGATCTACTCCCTCTCCCCCTCAAAAAAAAACGCACCCAAACAGAAATGAAATAAATTAAACAGATGTAGACCGAGATTATAAGAGGAATGAGAGAGAGAGAGAGAGAGAGAGAGAGAGAGAGAGAGAGAGAGAGAGAGAGAGAGCGAGAGAGAGAGAGAGAGAGAGAGAGAGAGAGAGAGAGAGAGAGAGAGAGACTTGTAATTAATACTCTTATGCAAATTGTGGAACCAACCGCATTACTAGGCCGAGTAGACAGAGATTTTTTAAATACCACATCAGTAAGTTACTGCATCTAAATACAGTATTCAATACGCGATTCTTGATAAAAATTGAAACTAAGTTAAAAAAAAAAAACTACCTGTCAAACACAGAAAACACGCATTGGAAATTTATTCATATAAGATTAAACAATGTTTATTTGCCACGTAGATTTTTCGCAATAAAGCATCAAAATGTATATATCGTGTTCAAAATGTTGTACTCCAGCGCAGGCAAGAGCAAATAAAGCTATAGTACTGCTAATGGCCTTGCAATCATGTTTGAATTTATATGAAAATCAGTAAAAAGTATCAGAGCCATAAATTTATTCATACAAATCAACACGAGTGTCTCCTTTCTAGGTAATGCTTTGTTTCTAGACTTAGAAATGCCACTACTACTACTACTACTACTACTACGACTAACTAATAATAATAATAATAATAATAATAATAATAATAATAATAATAATAATAATAATAAAAACAAAGGCCACCATTATTATAATTACGTATAATAAAAAATCAAGGTTGAAAACGTCAACTGATCTAGTAGGCTGGTATAATTGTCGATTATAAATTTGCATAAATTACTATACAATCTTTTACACACTAATAAGATGAAATATTTCAGTGACTGCTGATGGGTAATAAAAGCTATATATAAATCCGGGTTTTTCTATCACTATCGAAAAACAAGTAAATTAAGTGCATTCAGCCACGGATACTCGACGATGAGCAAAAGAACCTTGACCAATGAATGCAATACAATTATCATCATGCCATTTAGTTACCAACCGGACGGCTCAGACTGCCTGTTGTCATTCATTTCATTTTTAATGTTGGGCCATACAAAATGATCATGTGCAATTTTGTTTCTAAGGTGACAAAACGTCAAATACTCATCGATGACCACCAACTGTTAATCCTCAGTAAATCGTAACCTGCTCCCACCTTCGGTGGCGGAGGGAGGTGAACAGCGAGAGAGTGACATAAGAACGACATCAGAAGAGAGTGGAACCGTAGGATATTTTGACAGAGTCTTGTATGATAATCATGTAAGGATGGCACTGAAAAAACCGTTACACGTCACAACAATACGCAGTCTCCCCTGTAAGGCACGACAAGAAGTCTAACCGAATTCATGAACCCAATATAAACTTATGAAGTGGAGAGAAACAATGATGTAATTACTTGAATGCAAAACAAACAAGTAAAAAATGCGCCGAAGTTTCTTCGGCGCAATCGAGTTTCCTGTACATCGTAAACTGCTGTATGAAACTCTCGGCCACGGCCCATGAAACTGTCAGCCAAGGCCCATGAAATTTTTTAACCACGGCCCATGAAACTTTCAGCCACAACCCGTTGGCGGCCTGTGTTGCTGGCACTTATAGAGGTGCCAGACGCACGATCACGACTAACTTTAACCTTAAATAAAATAAAAACTACTGAAGCTAGAGGGCTGCAATTTGGTATGTTTGATGATTGGAAGGTGGATGACCAACATACCAATTTGCAGCCCTCTAGCCTCAGGAGTTTTTAAGATCTGAGGGCCGACAGAGAAAGTGCGGATGGACAGACAAATAGCCATCTCAATAGTTTTCTTTTACAGAAAACTAAATGTGCTAAGTAACGAATTACCAAATATGGATAGATTCCAGCCTTTTGTAAAGATATCTAAACCTTTGGCCTCTTCTCCTAAGCCATGGTAACGGAAACCATATAAGAAATCCGTTATTTTATCATTAATATTATTGATGTTGTTATTTTTGTTGGTGCATCTGTTATTTTCCAGCTTAGTTAACGATGAAAAATGTAACTGACCTACTAAGCACGCAAAAGTTCATTCCACGCTTACTGGCACTTTATAAGTCGTCAGCTTTATCATGCTGGAACGAAGATCGACAGGAGCACCAATTTGCTTAGTAATAGTTCATATCAAGGTTAAGTTGGGTTACAAACGATTACATGGATTTAACTTATACTGTAACTTGGTATATAATGGTTCCAAGAAAGTACATTTCCCGTGTGGGCATAGGAAAAGTATCCAACCTACAGAGCACATCTCAGCCAGGCCCTCATCTCCCGTTGCAAAGCAACTCCGTTTCTTCCAGACGGTGGCACGGCCGAAGCTTCAATTGTTTGGAAGATGACTCGTCTATCTTGCGGGGAATGACGAGGCTCCGCTTGGCAACTGAACACGTGAGGGAATCTCTAGTTTATATGACTTCCGCACTTCCTAAGAGGATGAGGAAGAGGAGGAGGAAGAGAGGATGAGGAGATGTAGGAAGGGTGGGAGGAAACGCATGGCTGAGAAAACACGATCCAAATCGAAACCGATTATTGCTCAGTCGCGATCAGTAACGCTACCGGATCATGACGAAGCGTTTGGCCAAAAAGGTTGGTCGTGTTGAACTTGAGATAATCTGAGCTGCTCTGTACGTTTTTTGGTTTATCATGAGACGTGGTACAATAACAGTTCTTTTATGAATACAACTGTATTGCACTTACCTCGAATCTTAATAATAATAATAATAATAATTGTTCTAAAGGGTCCACAATAATATAATAATTTTACACGAGCCTTAAACAGTTATATTATTGTGGACCCTTTACAACTTTTATGAACTCTCGTGATAGAGAGTTTTTTCCAACAAAATAATAATAATAATAATAATAATAATAATAATAATAATAATAATAATAATAATAATAATAATAATAATACAGCACGGAATTCTTCACAACAAAAAGTGTAAAGTATATTTTGATATGAACCTTCGTAATAACTATAGCTTATGCACTATGAAATCATTAGCCTTACACCTAAAATTCTGGCTTGTGATGAAGATGACGCAGAAAAAAACTCAATAACCTTAAAAATTACTCCTAAAATTCTAGTACCATAACCTAATAACAAGACAGATTATGAGCATTTTAGAATTTGTATGTCTCATATTTACATGAGAACCGCATTATTATTGTTAAAATATGACTGTAAACAAAAAATAAAATGAATAATTCATACTCATAACCTAACACACATATACAGGCAAGAGAAATCTGGCTAAGTTCTTATATATACTAATTCACGAAGGGCGATTAGTATGTAGTGAAAATCTATTTTTTTGCAACAGGAATTAGCATCACTAAGTCAATATAAGTTCAGGTGGAATTGCATGAAAAATACGAGATGCTTCAAAGTTTCTCAAAACGTTGCATAGCACAGAACACACATTCCGATATTTCTGAATAACGAAAACATATTTTAAAAAATAATTTCTTCTATGTGGCATTGCAATAAATATGGCCATCGACAAAGACGTTTGAATTCACTTAAGGTTTTTTCTCTTTTATTTTGAGAAATGTTATCGATGTTAATCAGTTCCTGACGAGCAATGTTAACTGAAAAAAACTGTATGATGCTATCTTATTTTCAGTTATGCAATATTACTTAAGAAACGTTACTAAATATTATCTTCTTTTACATAAAGTAATACACTCTGAGAAACATTAATAATGGAAGAGGTCATCTCCTATGGAAATGGATAAAAAAGGATAACATTACTGGTCATCTAGTAAAGGAACACATAAAATAAAGCGTAAGGTAACAGATATAAAAGAGAGCATACACAGTACAGACGAAGTAGTAAAACATATACAAAAGAAAGCAAAACAGTGGAGGTCATCTGGTAAGGCAAGAAAATAGATGCAAAAGCAAGTATAGCAATGAAGGTCATCCACAATCTAATATATGCGTAAGACAGCATAACAGTTCAGTTCATTCAGTGAGGCAATAGACAAGATAAGAAAAAGTAAAACAGTGTAGAACTGTAGATCATCAGCAATGAAATCTATACAAAAAAAGCAAATATACTTTCAATCAAATAAAACAAAACAAGGAACGAATCTGCAAGGCTTTGGTTTAGTATAGTCTGATAAGACAGTCAAGCTATAAAATCAGCCGAGAAAGAAATGAATGAGTTATAAGGAAAAAAATGGTGTCGATAAGATTCCTTCAAATCTGCCGCATGAAAGAGACAGGTTAAAGTTTTAACTGAATTGAATTGAACTGAATATAGAATTTAGGCCAAAAGGCCAAGCACTGAGACCTATGAGGTCATTCAGCGCTGAAACGGAAATTGACAGTAAAAGGTTTGAGAGGTGCAATAGGAGGAAAACCTCGCAGTTGCACTATGAATCAATTGTTAGCAGAGGGTGGAAAATAAGATGGAAGAAAGAGAATATGAAAGGAGGTAAAGTAAAAGGAACGAATGGGGTTGCAGCTAGGGACCGAAGGCACGCTGCAAAGAACCTTAAGTAATGCCTACAGTGCACCGCATGAGGTGCACTGACGGCACTAGCCCCGCACGGGGATGGGGGGTTAAAGTTTTAATAAAGCCAAAGAAAGGCAATAAGTTCTCCATTCCGGAAATACATGAAATGAATGACAGATCAAACTGGTTCACTCCGGCATTAGCTTACTCCCACGAATAACTGTACAAACACGAAAATAAAATCCACGAAATACTGACCAACAATCTGGAAGAACGCAACCTGTTGCGGATGAAAAATGCAAGCCTATGATTCGAAAATAGTCAGGGTGGTCTCCACAGATATAAAAACTTACTGCACCCAAAGTCCACGTATACCTGAAGGATATTAGTGCACTGCTCAGAAGACACTTCTCTGCAATAAAATAAGGGTAAAAGATGACGACGCGTCTAGACTCGAGAACATGAAAAGTAATTTACTTATTCATGCCAATATTGACTGAAGTTCTCCTCAATGAACAGTGAAAACATCAGCAGCAGGGTGACTTGTTGCCTTTAAAATAATAATAATAATAATAATAATAATAATAATAATAATAATAATAATAATAATAATAATAATAATAATAATAATAATAATAATAAATAAATAAAAATAAATAAAATAAATAAATAAATAAATAAATAACTGGAATTCAAAGTATATAACCCAAAGTTCTAAAGAAATCCAATGTGATTCCTTTGTTGTTTCATGAACCAAATGTAATTATTTTGAGCATATAGAGGGCTCTGAAGCGACATCTGCGGTTATTTGGAACTTCGTAAAATAAAAAATAAAAAAATGAATGTCCTGCTGTGAATCAAATTTTGATGTTCTGTCCTCGAATTTCTCGATGTTATTCAAGGTCCAGAACAACCATAAAATATTCTCTAGATGAGTTAGGGAGAATGTTGCTGCTCTTAACTAATATTTACTTGTCACTTTAACAGGCATACTAGAAGTTTCGAGTTCGTTTCAACTGTGCTACAATGCCCCTCATACTTTGAAGGGATGTCTTCTCTGGTCTAATAATGAAGCAACCAGCAATGGGATTCCGCACGCAGATCACCATAACTGGCCGTAATTAACATGGAGGATAATCATACAGCTATCAATCAATTTCACTTGCATTAGCAATATCTTTTATATATATACAGTATATATTACACACACATACACACATCCTTCAGGTATACGTGGACTTTGAATGCAGTAGGTTTTTATATCTGTGGAGACCACCCTGGCTCTATTTCCGAATCATAAGCTTGCATTTTTCATCCACAACAGGTTGTGTTCTTCCAGATTGTTAAGTCAATATTTCGTGGATTTTGTGTTCGTTATTTGTACACACATATATATATAAATAAATATATATATATA
The DNA here is from genome assembly GCF_040412425.1 of Macrobrachium rosenbergii. Classification (NCBI taxonomy): domain Eukaryota; kingdom Metazoa; phylum Arthropoda; class Malacostraca; order Decapoda; family Palaemonidae; genus Macrobrachium; species Macrobrachium rosenbergii. The sequence continues at coordinate 35,062,898 of NC_089765.1, forward strand.
TATATATATATATATATATATATATATATATATATATGTGTGTGTGTGTGTGTGTGTGTGTGTGTTTCATCATCACAAACAAGAGCGTGCATTTGTATGTGTTCACAATATTTCAGTTACTCGCTCTGGTTCTCAGTGGGAAATGAATGAAGACGTCCTTCATGCTTGGTGGGATTCAAACGTACACATACTGGGCCAGGGCGCAGTTATCCTAACGCCGTCCGTCACTTATTATAATGGCAATTTCTGAAGCGCTGGAGATTAAGTGTGTACTCATAATAGTATTTGTTTATATTTATTACTCATGGAGTTTAGTTCAAGAATTATTTTACGTATATTATAATCAATGCGTATTATCAAGAATTCCTCTTCAGTACCCATTTTCCTATGCATGTTCTCTACACTTTCTTAGAATTGCTAGATGATGTTTCTTATTCCTGGGACTGAAACTAACGTAGCATATATAGATCTATCAATACTCGAATCTTTGAAAGCATATCATTTACCATTTAATTTCTACAATTCCATGGCCTTCACTTCACTGGATGCTGCGAGGAGTAAATAGGTTCAATAATAAGCCAGGGGCATTTTTGTCCGTGCACTATCGAAACTGGGAATTTTGAAAGTCATAGAAATCAAAACCAATGTTTCCTGCCCTGCAGGGCAACTCTTTTTCCCATCCCAAGGGTCTGATACCCTGATATTTGAGGTAATATTTAATTCTGGTGCAGACATCAAGTCCTGCCACACTGTAACCACGTGTGTGGTTAGAATCCCACCACGTAAGCAGGGCTTCTTCATTTAATTCCCCTTGAATCCAAGGCATGTAGGAATAAGCGCATACAAAAATGTGGCAATATCCAGCTAAGTGCACAAGCGCTCAGATGGACACACACACACACACTATATATATATATATATATATATATATATATATATATATATATATATATATATATATATATATATATATATATACATATACATATATATATATACATATATATACATATATATATACATATATATATATACACACTCTATATATAATTATAATAATGTGCGTGTGTGTGTGTACTCACAATATTTCTGATATACGGATTAAAGTGGGCAAGATTAACCTAACCCGATGCGTCACTGTTAAAACCATGATTAAACGGAGTATTGGACAAGCGATTTTTTAAGTGCTGGAGAATAAGTGTGTACTCATAAAAGTACTTACTCATATATACTGTATATTTATTACTCAAGGATTTTAGATCGATCAGTATTTTTTTAAGCTTACTGTATTCAACTCGTATTATCAAGAATTCCCCCTCTGTAACTATTTCCCTGTGCACATCACCTATAGATTCTTGTAAGTAGCAGATATTAGTTGTTTATTATTCCATGAGACTCATAATTCCTCGTAAGCTGAAAATAACGTAAACTTTATAGATATTTCAATTCTTAAATTCCTCAGAGCAAACACTTTAATCACTGCTTTCTACAGCTGCACAGCCTACACCTCACTGGAGGCTGCGAGGAGTATAAGTTTAGTAGCAAACTGGGACATGCATGTCGATGCCCTAAGGAAACTGGGAATCCTTGCAAGTCACAGATGTCCAAATCAATCTTAACTTCAAAGCCACTCTCTCACCCCATAGAAAGGATCTGGTATCGTGAGATTTCAGGTAACATTTAATAGTGGCGCAGAAATCAAGTTCTGCCACACTATAGCCTGGTTCGTGGGTCAGAGTCCCACCACGCAAAAGCAGGATTTCTTCATTTAATTCCCTCTTGAATCCAAGGCTTGTAGTGATAAGCGTGTACAAAAATGTGACGAAATTAGAAAGCTATGAGCATATACATACATATATAATATACATACATACATACATACATACATACATACATATATATATATATGTATGTATGTATATGTATGTATATATGTATATGTATGTATGTATGTATGTATGTATATTATATATGTATGTATGTATGCTCATAGCTTTCTAATTTCGTCACATTTTCGTCACACTTATCACTACAAGCCTTGGATTCAAGAGGAATTAAATGAAGAAATCCTGCTTTTGCGTGGTGGGACTCTGACCCACGAACCAGGCTATAGTGTGGCAGAACTTGATTTCTGTGTGTGTATCTACTGCAAGCGCAATTGAATATCTAATATATAACCATGGAAAAATCATCGATGCGTGCATATGTAAAGAATGACAAATACATACCGAGTTTAAAATAGCCCACACCATAAAGACTGAATTAAACCACGAACGAGTGTTACCACTGTACACACGATACACAAACAGTTCAACACAACGGCGAAGCACTCAGCCCCTGCCATTAGCGACAAGATGATTGACGTCATGTACTACGTCAATACGCACGTGTGTGCGTGTGTGTGCGTGAGTGTTTTGTGTGTGAGTGTTTTTACAGAACTAAGAAATAAATGGAGATAAAGATATTATTAAACATGTAACGTGATGGCATGTTTAAAGTATTGATTTATAAAGCGAGATATTCTTTGCTGTGACTGGGAAACACACCCCGCCCCGCCCCCTCTCTCTCTCTCTCTCTCTCTCTCTCTCTCTCTCTCTCTCTCTCTCTCTCTCTCGTAGTTGGGGGTGGTGAACTCTGTTAAAAATACGTTCACATTGTAGCCTTTCTCATTTTTTTCTTTTCGACTGAATATTCCTTCTGACTCCTTATACACCCGCCTGGAGTTTCCACACTATTCATACACAAAGTTGGGTGCCTTTAACGCTATCCCTTCTTTCATCCCTTTTCTCCTTACATACTCTCTTTACTTTTTCTTAATTACCTTAAGGGCTATATATTGACCTGAAATTCCATCTATCATAACTTTTTCGTCAATCACATAATGATCATATGTATATCCAGTCACTTCTCTTCTCTACTACATCAGTGAACTTGCTTTGCCATATACTCCGAGTTAATGCATATCTAAAAAACTATTCGTCTCATCATTTTCTCTTTCCCATAGTTATCTTCAAGAACCATGTACTTCAGTCAGTCAAGCTCTGTTACAAACCCTTTTCTACAAGACTGTTTCCCATTCTCTGACGACTACTTTTGCATTTAAATCACCTGGCATAACCACCCTTTCTTGTTCTCCCACTCCACAAGGCGCAGATTCAGTCTCTCCAATAAATGTCCCTTCCACTCTCATTCTTTTTAAATCCTGACCACTACACACCCCCATTACCACATTTCCCCCTGTCACGCTCAATCTTACCCGTTCCATTTCAAAAGATAAAAAAGTTGTTTGATTAAGAAGAATACAGAAAGTCAATTAGTAAAGTGAAACCTAAAATAAACACAATGTTATTCAATAGGAAATAATTTAGATTAGGAAATACTAAGTAACTGTTATTGTTTTGAAACAGTTTGTATATATGCACACAAACACACACACACACACACATAAATATAAATGATATCACATAGAACAGTACAGAGTAAGCTTACTTAATACTAAGTAACTGTTATTGTTTTGAAACAGTTTGTATATATGCACACAAACACACACACACACAAATATAAATGATATCACATATAACAGTACAGAGTAAGCTTACTTATAAATAAAACTAGTAATTAATTACTAACATGATCGACATAGTAAACTGAAATTATACTAGTAGCAGAAGCAGTACTAAAATGTGTTATGTTACTAATGTCATTTAAATACTTCTACATACCACCCAAAAAAAGTAAAATAACACAAGCTATACAAATGAAACGAAAGAAAAAAAAGGTTGAAAACACCAGATAACGATCAGCTGAATAACACTGTCCTATAAGTGTAATGAACCGGAGACACCAGGAAATAGCTCTGGATACTCGTCCTATAAAGATTAGCATCTTTAGCAACCTACATTCCTCATACAACACACTTGTTTACATACGATGGAAGTGAGGGGAGCTGCTTTGTCCCTAATACTGAACTCCAGGGGGCAAGAGGCAACGGAAGATGGCTTCCACATCCTGTAACTCTATTCCTTCATTTCTTTTCATGCCTTTATATACTGTATATATACAGGTACATATATATATATATATATATATATATATATATATATATATATATATATATATATATATATATATATATATATACATACACATATGCATATATATATATATATATATATATATATATATATATATATATATATATATATATATATATATATATATATATATATATATATATATATATATATATATATATATATATATATACACACATAATGCCGGTTCCGGCAAAATGGGGGTTATTTCTCAGAAAACAAGGCAATAATCGCTGCCACATTTATCCTCTACTTACTGAAACACAAGGTGACCCCTGGGGAAAAAACATATGGCGCCAAGTGCATTCTGAGGACTCACAAAGACTACACAGTAGCCCGTCGACCAACCTAGACATTGTGACTCCTTATCTCTACCTTGTGAGCAATCTCGTGATTCCTGTATATTAAAACACTTACCTTAGCACCTTTACCTAACAGCCAATCCCCGCTTTCTTGGTCTCATACCTCCACACATCAACACTTCGGAATTACATAGCATTTCAAGGCAAGTATTGCTTTCTCTTAGCCACGTAAAATAAGTCTAATCCTGTTAATCGGCTCAGTGGTCAGGTTAAACTACGGTATACTTGACTTCTCCCGCATGGGGTACTTGGAACTAGATTTGCAAAGTGGGTTCAACCTGTAACTGCTAAATTGTGGAAGAGCCTCGTGAAAAAAAAAAAATATTCCACATCTGTCACTTTATATACTCAAGCAGAAGGCACAGCAGCAGAGCTTCGACCCCGTCTTCTACTCAGCTTACATCCTCTGACAAACTATTTCGTGTTTCCTGGATATAAGATCTCTGATATAATCAAATAGCAATACCTCTTATACTCCATCTAGCCAACATTTTTTTCCTTTCTTCCTCCTCATGAGCCTCCGAGTTTCCAAACTCCAGAAATTTATCATCCTCCATTCTCTCCACGTTACCATACCACCCCTAAACATTCTGATCAATATTTCAGCCTAAATATTCTGATCAATCTTTCAGCCATATCAATCTTTTTACCACATCGCTATATCTTTACATCTATCAGCATCTCAACTTTTTCAGTTCCACATATAACCTTAATACTTCAAAAAAATTTCCCTTCATCGCGGTTATTATCCACACCTTACTTCTGTGCGCTAAACAAAATATTAGGTACACAGGACTTTCTATATTCTTAATATATAGTAAGGGAATTTACTGCATCCTGATCGTGGACACGCTGCAAAGTTCTAATCATGGTTCGAGTAAGAAATTATTAAAAAAGTAAATTTTGCATGCTATAACATGTCACCCTACAAATACTATAATTAAAAATGAGCTACTGCGTCCTTCGCAGAACAACAACATTGGTAAACATGTAATTCTGACGAAAAATCTGTAAACGACAACATTAAAAATTCATGAAAATGACACGACTCAACTGAGTTTATTGTTCACTGTTGCTATTCAACCTTATCGATCCAGCCATTTAAACGAAGCTTATGTAATTCATCCGAAGGTCGGTGACCTATTGTGACCTGACACGAAGACGTCCCTCAAAGACATCGATGGCATCTCTGTAATCAACTTGACGTATGTTGCACGTCATGGAATGCAGTCGTTAAATAACTCGCTGGATGACACTGTACAGAGACAAATGCTCCGACATTATTATTATAGCTGTTACTATTATTGTTATAAATGAGTACAGAAATATATTGTAATACATATAGAAAAGGCAATATCATACTGAGCAAGTCTCCACAGAACTGACTGAACATAAAAATTATGTAGAGAAAAAGATTAAAAAATGGACTATCGTAAAATACATACGAATACAACATGTAAATGATAAGTCAATAAACATACATAAACTACGGCTAACTAATTAAAAATACATAACGCCCAAAGTGAAATTCATTACCAAATAAAAAGACAGTATATTCTGGCAGAAAATTTCGGTCGAGACTGAACCTTCAGGCTATCTTGTTTACTGATTCGCCGCCGGCTGCACATAAATCTTGGGTCAGTGTGACTTTTCCAGTTATTGCTAAATGCGTTCTTCGAGGAAGGCGAACGATTAAAGAAACTTAAACACTCTAAAAACTAACAATTTTATTCCATTCCTGACGTGCCCACACGAACAAAAATTAATAAAGCTAATCCGGTTATGCAAAGGTAAAAACTCAAATCACCAACGCGCTTCTCTCTCTCTCTCTTTGAAATGTCTGCAGAAAAGTTATTCCGTGACTCCAGTCAATTAAGACTGACCGTAAATTTTACACTGGCTTATTTCAGAATTCCAAATGCCAAGAATTATTGACTGATGAACTGGAATGGACGGATCTGCTTCCAAGACCGACATGCAAAGGTCACGTTCTTTTATACACGCTAAAAGACGAGAAAATATTGATAGCAGCGCACACAATCCAGATAATGCACCTAAACCTTTTCTCTACATGACCAGCGTAACCTGGGCGAATGATAATGATCAGATTTCTGTAGGACTAACTGTGGTTCTGTTGGTCATTACCATCATCATCATCGCAAAGGCCTTATATTAAATTCAGACACTCATGTATTTCCGGTGCTTTCACTTCCACAACTCCCCACTCGTCTCCAACCTGCCGTCTCACTGTTCTTATTCACGTAAGTTTGGGTCTCCCAACCCTTCTAATGCCTGCAGTTGATGATGAAAGGGAGATGGAGATGGCATGGACATCTCATTACTACATGAAGTTTCCGTAAATTTCCCTTATGATGTCATTTCCTCTATCCTACTCGCTGACTCTATATTCTTCTTATAGCTTTATTCTCAAGTCGACAAAATCTTTCAAAATGGATGTAGCTACATTGCTATACAATAATTCATGTTCATACAGCAACAGATCTCACTATGCTACGTCATTTTCGTTAGCAATTTCAGTCTATTTGATTTCCAATCTTCTTCAGCCCGCTCATTGGCTGATTTGCCTAATTATGCTTCTACGATATCTCAACTTAACCTCATTAGGCCTTCCTTTCTCCATCTAGTGTTATTTCATTCCTACGAGCACTCTGCGACACTATTTTTGCTTTTCGTAGATTTATCTTGCTATTCCCACCTCTCTGGATGTATGATGTATTCTATTAAGCAAGCGTTGCAAACCTCGTGGTGTTTTGCACATTAAAAGGGTATCATCTGTATTCTGCCAGGTGTCTATATCACAATTCAAAGTTTTCTTCCATTTCCAACCCCTTTGGTCATTAAAAAAAATCATGAGAAGGGGAAACAGCAATGATGACATAATATTCCCCTTTTACATCCCACTATTCACTGAATATTCATTTGACAAGACCCGATCACCACCCAACTTTGCATGTGCTTTTTCCACGGATACCTAACATTGGCTTTGCAGGTTTTATGGGAACACGTTGTGACGTAAATGCCTTCTCAAATCAACAGCAGCCATTAGAAAGGGAGGTTTAAACTGAATACACACTTGCAAAATATCTCACCATAAATATCTGCTCTATGCACTATATATACCTGCCTTTTCTAGAATATGCTTATTCATCTCTAAGCAAGTGACATACTGAAAGTCCAGTGTCTTTATAGTTACAACATTCGGTCAGGTCACTTTTCTTTGGTAACTTTGCCGTGACTTTCAGTTTCCAATCATCAGGCTTCGCTTACTCGTTCCATATTCTGTAAAAGTCTAGTTTGTATACGAGGTGTCATTTCATTGTGAAACCGGTTACTTCCCTCTCAACAGACTTCACGGCTGACTTTTGAATGATCTCAAACACAAGGACATAAGTATGCCATAATATGAATTACTTAGAGAGAGAGAGAGAGAGAGAGAGAGAGAGAGAGAGAGAGAGAGAGAGAGAGAGAGAGAAATTCTCATCAAGAAGAGAAAAAGAACTTCTCTTTAAAACCTCCAAAAAGGATGTAAAATAACAAACTGGAAGAAAATGAAAGTCTTGAAAAAATGTTGTTCTCCGAGAGGAGTAAAAGTTATATGAAAATACAATTATTAGTAAATATTTCAGGTTTTAAAGAAGAGGAAAATTCAGGTTTTCATAGAAGAGGAAAATTTAGGTGTTAAAGAAGAAAATTAAGAATTTAATAGGAGAACCAGACCCTATAGTAACTGTCAAAACCCAAACGAAGTTTTCATGAAAAAAATAAATGAAAGCTCAGAAGAAGGCTCTCTATGAAATAATACACATAAGAATATCGATCGCGGGCAAAAAAGCAATCAAGAAAAGAAGTTTTGCATAAAAGAAATAAGATTTAAAAAATATCATTGTGACCGCACAGAAGAAAATGTAAGCTTCCTAAGAAAATTTATCGGCCAAATGAAAATTAAATTTCAAGAAATGGAGTCAAATATCAGACATTACCTTCCATCAAATAATCCTTAAACCTGAACGTAACCTTTGTTGAGTGTCAATTCCTGAAACGATTATCATCTGCAGACGAGTAAGCATGACCAAAAGGGCACTGAAAGAATAAGAGAAATGAAAGCAAGCTTAAGGGAGAATGAAACAGTAGTTATAAATAAAAGCTCTACGATAGCATGATATATGTAGAAGAAAACATAGGTTCCTCCAGTTATCGGGAAAATTGATTGTTCTCTATTATGAAACGACTGATTACCAAAGGTACTCTGAAAATGTTCTGCAATTGTAGTTCACTATAAATGGTTAATATTTTTGCCTCATTCTTATTTCCGAGCCTAGTGATAATTTCCACTTTAAGAAATTGGCGGCTGCCTAAAATGTGAAGCTCATTAATGCATACTGTATATGTTGGTCCGTTTTCCCTTTCCTTACAATGGCAAGGTTTTAGCCCTGGATGTCTTATCTAGACTGGCTTCCTCATAATAAAAAATACCGTACTTGGATTTTTTTTGGCATAATCTTATGAATCCTTTCGAGAACTCATTTCAAATACGTACTTCTATTCAGTTTCCTTATTTCATAAATGCAGTTTTATCTTATTATTTTTACCATAAATTTCTAGGTCTGTAAGTTTACTAATCATTACCAAATCCTGCAGTTTCTTATTTAAGCTCTAAGTTTTCAAATTATTTCTGAAAGCCACTGAATGCAACTTTCTGATTTCGCTTTAAAACCCTGAAATTGTGCGAATTCTGATAAAAGGCGAATATATTGAAGATTTCTTATTATGCTGTCGATATTTCTAAAAATAACCGCGAGTAAGTTTACGATTAAATCTATAATATTATTATTCCTATTAAAATGCAGTAAGTTTAACTTCTCATTAAATGACTGTGGTTAACGATTTTATATTAGAGACTGAAATTTCTGTATCTTTCTAAAAACCCCTAATATTTTACGATTTCTTATCAAATGCCTGTAAGTTAACTTGAATAATAAAATGCCTGTAAATTCAAAATCTTATGTTAAAGCCTATAAGGTTAATGTATCTTTCTAAAATCCTTTAATTTTACGATTTCTTGTCAAATGCACGTAAGTTTAAGATTTATCTTTACTATACACCTGCACTTATATAACGATGAAAGCTACAATTTTACGACTTCTTAGTAAATGTCTATAATTTTAAGATTTTATCTTATTACACCTTCTAAGTTGACGCTTTCCAAAAGCATATTTGCAAGATTACAGGTTAAAAGCCTGCAGTTTTATCCTTTTTCATAAAAAAACCTTCAATTCTAGGATTTTTTACTATTAGCCTTTGTGAAGCGTACGTTACACAATCCTTCTGTAGGACTTTGAAATATTTTGAGCTTTAATTTTGCTGCAAAAGCCGTAATACTTTTGTTTCATAAGCAATAAAAAGTTATCAGAGATGGCTTATGGAATCAATCTCATAAATCCGTTTCGAAACCAAGAGAGAGAGAGAGAGAGAGAGAGAGAGAGAGAGAGAGAGAGAGAGAGAGACTCTATGATACACCATACAGAATTCACATAAGACGTCAACTGGAAATTACATGATTTATAATGAGGAGCAGGGGGACGATTGATCGGAAACGTTATATAACTGAACGAATAAGACTTGGCTAATACATTGCTATTTATTTATTTGAACAAACTTTTACGAAATGAAAGTTCTGGAATACTGGAGGAGTCCAACGCCTGGCAGAATTACGAAAAGAAACGGCATTGGATTAAAAGAACAAAATCTAGCATAATTCTTTTCACTGATCTAAAAGCATAAAGTTCATCCTTGAATTAACAATTGTAAAATTGATCGTTTAATTAATTAACAAGAAATTCTCTGCGGTTCAGGGCCAAATGCCAGTCAGTCCTCAATGGACATACCTCAGAAAGTAGGGCAACCTCGGTATTCCCTTTTTCTGGGTAAGATAAAATAAAAAAAAATTATTACTACTACAAATATCAATAATAACATCCGAATGATAAGAGTGTGTCAGCTGGTGGATATAATGGTGAGAGGGGAAGTAGCTGGATATATATATATATATATATATATATATATATATATATATATATATATATATATATATATATATATATATATATATGATTATTATTCTGTTGAATCAAAAGTTGAAAGTAAAGTGAATGTTCACGACGGCGAGGAAAAGGTGAACGTGTTCCTGTGAAAGTAATTACAGCAAAGATAATGTAGAAGTAAGGAGAAAATGGATGGCATATGAGCTAATTATAAAAACACACAAGGTGAAGGTATATGTAACATTTTAAACATTCCAGGATGGGGTTTTGGAGTCAACATGAGGTGTATGTGATTTTAGAAAAAAACAATGTGTGAACATACTGGTGAACCAACTCTCCTTTATGGAAGTGAAGTGTCGATGTTGAATGCAAATGATAGAAAGGTGGAAGCTGTAGCAATGAATTGTTAACATATTGTCTGTATTACAAGAGAAACTGCAAGGGTGAGCTATATGGTGATAGGCAGGAGTTGCAAAATGCAAAGACCTGAGTGTTTAAGATGGTCTGGTCATGTAGAGAAAATGGATGATGACAAGCTGGTAAAAAAGGATTTACAATTCGGAGAGTTGAAAGGAAGGAGGAGAGGAAGACACAGAAAGGGAGTGGCGGATGGAGAGAAAAGAGGCACTTGAAAGGAAGCACTTAAACATCTTGGGGTCATTCACGAGCAAGCAGTTCAAGTGTGACTATAACAGTCCTTTTTTGTTTTTTCCTTTTGTGAGGAGATACGGTTTAATGCTGAAAAAAATATACTTATGAGTATCCTTTAAAATTAATTCACTTTCAATCTGACATAAGTAAATTACTGTAGAGGACTGTGCAAAATGCAAAAATACACTATCTATGTATCTATCAATATATACAGTATATATATATATATATATATATATATATATATATATATATATATATATATATATTTTTCACATATTTATTAAATTCGTCCCTTCAGCCCGTTAGCTAGGAAATAAAATTTAATGGCAGCTGGAGGAGATGCCATTAAGGGGGGTGAACTTATGCAGGCCTAACTCCCCCCTCCACATCACCTGATTTGGCGGAAAACATACTGACCTCTTAGCCCCAGCAGTGTACGATGTTTGGGGGGTCAGAAAACCATTAGGGACAAAAAGACCAGTCAGGGCTGTAGGTGGGCTGCTATGCTGACCCTTAAGAAACTTAGCTATAAGACCCATTTCTATTCAAACTATTGTCTGGCTGTTGACTGCTTTTTCAGATCGACCGATGTCCTGTGCCCAACCCAAAAAATAGAATGAAATGCCACATGACCTAGCCGCTCACGCACACTCCGTCACAGGCTGCCAAAGCATCCAGTTGGTGCGGTCTCCCTTTCCCTTCAAAACTGGCAAAGTTCAAGACTCCTGCGGCCGAAATTCGTCTTTTCCAAACGAGCTCCATGCACAGAAGCAATAAGGTATGTTTGGAAGTTGTAGTCTAATGCCAGTACCTTTCTCTTCTTGTGAATTTCTCTCCATTTTCAGCATTTCCAACTTTTCATTCTCCTTTGTTCAATCAGCTTAGCAAGCCCACTGCCCCTCATGACTTGTCACAAGCTCAAATTAAATTAGTTCAGTGATAATAATTAGAGCATTCCCACCACAGTGTTACCATGTGCTAATTAAATCTAATTGATCAATTCCTCCATCGTGCATAAGTAATTTCATGTGAGAGAAAATCATTTGAGGTGACTGCTAACCTGGAATTCTCTTCCAGAATCCTGTTACCTGGCTCTTCGAGCGGTCTGCCCCTGCCTTGTGAACCAAAATAGCTTAGACATTTAACTGCCATCCTGCCACGTACAAGAGTCTTTTGATTACGCAGTCCCGGGGCACTAGACAGTTCCCCCCTTAGGGATCCAGTTGCGTTAACAACCAAAAATCGTTTAACCAGTCTGCAGTAAAGTTACTATGTCAAACTATTTCAGGGCGGCAGCCTTTTCAGATTCAGCGATTTGCTACACAGTGCCTAGCTTTTATTTCCTGATTGCTTCATTTGTAAATAAATTTAGCTTAAAGCATTTACTGGTTATAATTTACCAAGGCGACCTCCACTTCTCTGTTTACTTAGATGTGATATCAAGGTAAGTCAGTTTATTCATTACATTTATCGCTTATATTGTGTGCTGTGTGTTGGCCTTTAAGGCAGTTAATTAAAAAATCCATTTTCATTCTTCCAACCGGCCTCAGAATGTAACAATATATATATATATATATATATATATATATATATATATATATATATATATATATATATATATATATATATATATATATATATAAACACATATGTAATATTTATAATCTTAGTATAACATACAGGAAATCCACTATTCCAAATTCTATCCTGAACTAGCAGACAGACAAAGAGTCAATTCCATGGCCTTCTACAGAGCGCAGGGTGTTTCCTCAAGGCCGTCTGTGCGTGAGGGGAAGTGGATGGGGGAGGGGGAAGAGTCCGGCGAAGAGTCCAAAAGAGGGAGCATTAACCCGAGAGCACGAAAGTGAGGGGAGATGAACAACATAATGACTGATTTCTTTCTATCAATCGGCGTTTTTGCGTGACTGTCGTGTTGTGATTTGGGGAGGATAAGAAATAAATTACCTTAATCATTTTCCTATTACTTTTAAAACTACTACTACTACTACTACGACTACTACTACAGTGATGATAATAATAATAATAATAATAATAATAATAATAATAATAATAATAATAATAATAATAATAAGAAAAGTAAAGTAAATCTAAAGTAGAAAATGGGCTAAAACCAAAGACAGCGTATGTCACGGAATTCTCTGCTTGACCTTACCCGCCAAGGCCAATGGAAAGAGAGGAACCTTAATCATCTTCACAATTATATGCTAAGGTAGAATGTATGAATTTACCTTAAGCAAACAAAAGACAGCAAGAATGACGTGGTTTAACTGCAACATTAACAAAACGTAGTTTAATTTCAAAATAAATAAAACCCCCACTATACGTTAAATACTCTACTCTATTGGGCCAGCCAACTTTGAAAATATGCTTTCTGGGGCTTCGTAAGCAAGGTCACGTAGGCATAGGATAAAGAAAAAGATATGGTTGGATTCCGACCTGGATTTCATTTTCATGGTCATTTACAAGGCGGAAAATGTAAAAATGGTGAATAATTATAAAATCACCATTTCAAATTATTTTGTAGTGATATTAAACTAAAGCTCGGGATTGTATCTTTAGGTTTCGTTCGTTTCCATATTTTCATAAACAGAAACGTATTGGATTTTAATACCATGATATATCAAGACAAAATATAAACTAAATTAATTAATTCCACTTGAGACACTGAAGTGGCATATTTTAGGCTAGTTCCACAGCAATTCCCAATTGGCTAATTCTGTGCACCAAGTAAACATGAGTAGGATGCTTACTGCCTAGTCAGATTACAATATTCTCCCGTATCACACTCACATGTAAGAGTGCTCTTCTGCTTTATTTTAAAGCAATTGCAATGAATAGTCTGGCATTTAGATTTGCACAGGTCACCAGCTGAAGACAGGCATGATAAACTGGAGCAGTTTGCCTCGATAGGTACAAGATAAGATTACTTCACTCAGGTATCGTTGTACAGTATATGATTTCCTACCCTTCATATACTTCGTGGACTGCCCAACATGGACTATCAGCCTTGCATCAGCCACTTCATGGTTGCCGTGGTTTGTTTTCCTTCTTGCTAAGAATCCTTTTGGTGTTATTACTTCACATCTCTAGCATATCTTCATCCTCTTGCATGATCATCTCAGAGGGGAATTTCTGAGATCTGCTTTGTTCTCATCCAAGGCAATGAAACTGATCCATACTTGAGGAAGTAAGAATGTCGGGAATATTTTTGGTCTATCCCATTCTCTTTGCTCACGTCACAGTCTTGAATGACTGAACTTCAGCGTAGCTGTCAAAAAGCCTCATCAACTTTTTGTGGTTATGAAAGAAATGTCTATCACCCATGAGGCTTATCAAGAGTTTGGATTGGTGGATGACCATCAATCAGCACACTTCTTCATGCCAGCTTCTGGAACCTCTAAGGATATGCTTATTCCAACCATCAAGACACTGATCAGCTCTGCTTAACAGTTTGAGTTTAACAGACATCTGGGGCTTAGCCAAAGTGGCACTTGGATAAGCTCATGCCTCACGACAGATTCTGTTTCAAATGATCAGCAAGCAGTGACAGAACTTAACAGCTGATACACCAACTTCCTGTCAGCCTCAACAGATTTCAATGAGCTCTTCTGAGCTGAAGCTGCCATCTTACAAATATAACAAAGGTCTTTGAGAAATGCTTTTGAGAGTACCATAAAAATGTCCAATGTAAGTGACAAGTTGTTCTTGACATTTCCTACCAGATGCTGTCCCCTTGGTCTTCTTGTTCAGAAGATCACCAAACACCTGGGACAATCTCTCATTGCTAGTGAAACAAGTTGGACATTCCTATACTCTCCTTCATCTCCTAGTTTCTATGATGTAATCTTAACAGTTTGACATGCTTCCTCACATCATTAGCATCACACTTTTATTGTGATGCAAGGCTATCAGAATGGCTGAACGAAATCTCCGCATCATCATCCTCCAGACGAAAAAAAAAAAAAAAAAAAGTGTGATCATTCTGGGCATGTGATATAGAACTTGTTGCTTGCTTGGGCATACCGTGTGATACTTAAGATAACATTTTGCAGGTTTTTATCCATTTTCCAGTGTATAACTTGATCAGCTGGCACCTGATTAAAATGTCTTTGACCTTTTCACACTGAAGTTCCCCTCCATGAATTCAGCATCTCTGGCAGCGCCTTTTAGAGGCTTCTAATATATGCAAGCTAGACAGGAATCCATTTGGTAAAATTTGTATGCCGTGGAACATTGCAGCGCACGCTTCCAAAGTCCAAATGCCACCTTTTCAGCCCTAATAAAGTCCAGGAAAATTTCCACCAGGCCCACATATATTGAGTACAGTCTGCTATTTGGATTCTCTGAATGAGTTCTCTCAAAGTCTATCAGCAGGTTTTATACCTTGTAACTGCTCAACACATTTGACGGCTTGGCCACTGCAGCTGAGAATAATCATTCTGCTATCTTCTCTCTGTTCTGTTGAATACCTGGGTAACACTTTTGGTAAGTTTTTCACTTTCATATCTGGTTGGATGTTCCCCATTTAGAAATGATTCAAACACAGGTCACTTGATATTCTAACACACACACACACACAAAAAGAAAATTTCAGCCGTAATTTATCTCAGTCGTTTTTTTTTTTTTTTTAACATTAGTTTAACCAGACGTTAAAATTATGTTTATGTTACATCTTAACAATTCTCAATGCCAAGGATATTTATGCTCATTAAAACCTAATCTTTTTAATTATTGATTATATTTAAACAAATTCTGGTTTCCTCAAAATACTTCAAACTCCAAAACTAAAATGTGATCACCTTGGTGACCTTCAATATAACTTTAAAAGTTATTTAAATTTGGCAATGGCGTCCACAAACATCTGAAACTAAAATAATCCAACACAAATATTTCACTTCTATAAGGGAGAGTTGGCTCAACAATTCCTTCATAAATTCCCACCTTGGCTTCCACAGACAGTTAAAATCTCTAACTAAATACCTTTCTTGCTTCACCTATTTTACAACTAGCTTAATCCCTCATCCTACTAAATCAAATACTTGCATTCTTCCAATGTCCCTTTGAATACCAATTGTTATCATAAATTTAATCCCTCCATTCTTCCAGCATCCCTTTCAACAGAGACTGCTCCTTCTGTCTGGTTACTATTCACCATCAATACCTTACTCTTACATCTGCTCTGAAATTTCTCTTTTTGCTAAGCATTTAAAACTTATTTTACTGGCTTCTATAGTTTCTCTTCACTATCCCAAACCAGCACAGTATCATCTGCATAGATTAACCTTTCAACAATTCATTCATGACTCATTTTCCTATCCTCTGACTGCACCTACATGAACTGTATTTTCTGTTACTTTTCGAAACACTCAAATGCATAAAGTCTCGAGATATTTATATATATACACACACACCCTTTGGTCAGACCCACTTTTTACACTAAACCAGTCACTCTCGTGACTACAGAACTCCAACACATTCTCCACTTTCATCATAAATATTTTCTATCACTCTGGATCACTTATTTTCTTTACAATGCATGTCACTTTCCTAGCTCAGTGGCAGCACACTTAGCGCAGTCACATGATCGTTGGTTTAATCCTGGCCTGATATCCACTAATAAACTCAGCTGTGAATGAGTACCACCATCAACAGGAGTCAAGATAAGGGCATTAAGCTAGCAACCTCACCCCTCGAGACTTACTGATAACAACATATACCTGTATATAATGCGCGTGTGTACAAACATTTACTTTTACGACAAAGATAGATATGGAAATTCAACATTTTTCAGTAAGTAAATATATAAAACTTACTCAAACTTAGCGAACTAAAGATAAAGGCAGTAACCAAATACAGTCACCGGTGAGACGTAACTAACGGATATACTTTATCATTCATTGATTAGGAACCATCATGTGATGTCGTTCTCAGTGGCCTTCCAGGCTAGAAAAGAAAAGTATTGATTACATTGATCATAACGTGTATATATACATGCTAAAATTATATATATATATATATATATATATATATATATATATATATATATATATATATATATATATATATATATATATACACATGTATAACTTCTGGAGGTCCAACTCCTTGCTTTCCAGTTGTGATAAACCACGGATTTCCTCAAACCAATCAGCTTTACGGGCCGAAAGATCTCTGAGGTACATCACTGAAAAATATATCCCAAAGAAAATCCTGTCATCTAGGAGTAACAGAAAATCTACTTGCAATTAATTACTGTCAATGATTTTAACAAATCCCCCATAACAATGAGGATAACGCTCACTTTTAAAACCTACTATTTTTCTAATCACAGTCGAAGTCTTAGATATGTTTTTGGAAAAATTAACAGGTTTCACAGACATGCGGGGAGATGGGTACTGAAGAGAAAAGTATCCTGACTTTGGCGACTTCAGGGTCAACCGGTTTATTCAGTCTTTCGACTTATTGAACTCCAAACTATGGAATTTTCTGCCTTCTTTGTGTCTTAACTATTTTTTTTTTTAAGTGGATCTATCTTCCACTGGGAATTATATCAACAAATTTTGCCTGCACCAGTCGAGTTCAATGACGGCAGCCAGCCACTTCAGTCTCGATATCATTCCAGCAGGAGGAGGAGGAGGAGGAGGAGGAGGAGGAGGAGGAGCAGGAGCAGGAGCAGGAGCAGGAGCAGGAGCAGGAGTAGGAGGGGAGAGGGGGAAGATTATTGAGAGCGCGCTCGAAGTCGCACATCACCGCTAAGGCTGGACAATCTAACCTCAAATGCGTTTCTCTTCCCAAGATAAGTTACTCTCACACCTCTTTGAAAATCTAATCGCTCGTTACCATTTATGAGCCCACCTTGGCAAAATTCTCAAAAAAAAAAAAACTCTGCACAGCTTTTTCCGTAATCCTGCTAACAGACAAACAAAAAACTACAGAAAACAATTCCACCTTTCCGGAGGTAAAAATCAGTCTTCGTCAACGGTAAATATGTAAAAATGTTCCTCTCGTGTCAAAAACTATATTCTTCAAGATTCACTTTAACTTCAGTAGCACAAGTAATTAACTTATCTGAGTAAAGAAAAAAACTGTGGTCATTATTTTACCTCCCGACTCTAAGACCTTGACTCACCTGTCCACTTATAGATTCACTGATCAAGACTATAAATCGATCTCCAAGACTGTTAGTCATCAGTGTCCTGATGTCTAAAAGCAATTCTCAGTGTTCTCCCGGAATTCCAAGTGGAATTCGAAGTGTTTGGAGCAAGTATTTTTCTAGGCATTCATGATACCACTGCAGAGTTAATTTACCAAGTATTTTTCTAGGCATTCATGACACCACTGCAGAGTTAATTTACAAGTTAAAATTCTATTCCACTTACCTGTATCATCAATCAGGTTAATATATTATTTTCGTAGTGAAGAGACCAAGACGGCCATTTCCGCTCAAAAGCCAAGTAAATGGACTTGGCCTCTTAACTGACGGCCATATTGTCTCCTGAAAAGTGGCAGGTTAAACGATTCGATTTGTGCAAAAGACAAAGCTTTAGAATTCGGCATTCCAGGGTTGAATGATGTAAATGACCGATCAAACCGACTGTCCCAGAGTCCCACTCAATATCTGCCGAGTCATGTGATACCTGACGTATGAGGTCGAGAAAATGCAGAAGGTATATAAACAACTAAGAAGCTTTCTGGAGCAATGCAGAAATTACCTCCACTTTTTCTTCCCCTCGCCGCAATAAATTAATTGCTTTTGCATGATTACGTGAGCTTTGCTTCTCTCTCTCTCTCTCTCTCTCTCTCTCTCTCTCTCTCTCTCTCTCTCTCTCTCTCTCTCAAAAACAAAGAGTACTAATCATAAACAAGAATAGCATAGAATAGAATAGAATAGAATAGAATGTAGGACTTAGGCCAAAGGCCAAGCACTAGGACCTATGAGGTCATTCAGCGCTGAAACTGAAATTGACAGTAAAAAGATTTAAAAGGTGTAACATGAAGAAAACTTTGCAGCTGCACTATGAAACAACTGTTAGAGAGGGTGGAAAGTAAGATGGAAGAAAGATAATATGAACGGGGGTACAAGACAAGGAATGAAAGGGGTTGCAGTTGGGGGCCGAAGGGACGCTGCAAAGAATCTTAAGTAATGACTACAGTGAGCCACAAGAGGAGCACTGACAAATATCTCTAATGAGCAACAGAAAGGAAATCGAGTATTATGATGTTTGGACCAAATCTTAATTAACAACAGGTCTCCAGAAATCTAGTTGCTTAAATATTCTGCGACCTTTAATGTTACCTTCAACATTACATTTTAACCCAATTATTTATCATTTGATATAATGCACAAAGGCAGTGTGTTCGCAAAACTCTGATTCACATTCAGCATTGTTTGCTCCCTGCGTCTGTATACTCTCAGGAATGGATAAAGGCTCCTTTGGACGGGCGTATTCATACAGTGTGAACAACTTCAAATCAATATCCATTTCCTAAGCTTCTATGTCTAAAATGGGGAAAAAATCACGCATAGTGCATAAAAACACAAAGGCATGTTCGTGTGCTGTCAGACATGCACAAAGACACGCCTGATTATGAAACCAAGGCAGCCAGCAAACACGATATTTCCAGCTAAAGTTAAAAAGTACAAATGTGTCAATGAATCACCTTCCTTAGACGAACAAATCTTTATAACGAGTCAGGGAATTCTAGCAGTACATAAAAGATTATAAATGTCAAAATGCAAATGATAAAGAAAAAAAAATCATCGTGATTGTACAAAGATTTAATTTTAAATCAGACTATGCAGTATGCAGTGCAAGGCGTGCTGTGGAAGACTAAAATTTAAAACATCACAAGGCATAATGCAATGTGCATGTTAAACAACACTGGTACAAAAAACCTATAGACAGATATTAACAAAGTTCTCGCCATACTAGCTTATGTTTCAAAGGAGTAAGTCAAGCCCCAGTCCTTGGGTAACTCCCAAACTTTAGTTCAACCGGTGGAAGATAGATTCAGAAGCGTAAAAATACTAATAAAGGAAGCTGGAGAAAATGCACCAAGAAATGAGTATAGGACCCTGACCTTTGTGTTCTTTTACAGGCAACCGAAGACCCTTCCACTTCCCAAAATGCCCAACACACACAAGCTCCCGGAAGCAGAAGTTTAATAATATGATGCAAGAGAGAAGTAACTACATTGGAATAGTTAAGAGAGCTAGAATGAATATCTTATGAGAAGTGCTCTTTCTTGTCTAATCGAACATACTGAGATATGGATCTGTAATAATGGAAAATATGTAATAGGACAATTATTCCGTTTATTCTTTGTACGGGAATAAGTCTGGTAGATTATTTTTAGTTTTACTTTCAACAAGTGACTCCACTCAATATTTAAGGAAAATTAATCTTCCTAGAAAAACAGAATAAATAATTTCCTTTGAAGGAAATTCACCTTGAAATAAAGCTTCCTAAAACAAGTACTGTTCACTAGGAGATATTTGCATGGGCCGACAGTATTCAGTATGATCCAGTAGCTTTGAGTATCGTATCACGTATGAAGAAAAGGGAAAAAAAACAACAAAACAACTATACTAACAATAATGATGTACAAACTAAAAGTAGTAACATTAATAATAATAATAATAATGTACAATACAGAAGATATAAAAGTCATTATGATACCTCATATAAGATTTACTGATACATCGATGTATCTTGATGATGTGAGGAGAGCTACTCATTTAGTACAGGAAGAGCCAAGACTCGTTATACATTGGTCTTTCTGCTTAATGGAAGTAAATCTTTTAGTGGAATATTATATATTTACATACACGCACACATATGCATGCATGCATACCGTACGCACACACACATGTACTGTATATATATACATATATATTATACAATATATATATATATATATATATATATATATATATATATATATATTATATATATATATATATATATATATATATATATATTATACATAAGTACATACAAATTCATAAAACAAAGACCTGAATGTTATTCTGAACCAACTATGAATAGCAAACATGCTCACCAATCAAATTCGCCTGACCCAGTTAAGCCTACAGAGGCCTCTCCAACAGCGCATTCCAGGGAGCTATGGCCTGAAAATTGATCCTGCGTGACTTTTGCACTTGCTATCTGGAAAATCGAATCCAAATCACTGCATACTTCCCTGGCCTGTTGAGACGAAGGGGCCACAGAAGGTGTTGTGAAGATTGTGTAAGGTCTAGGTAGGAGTGATTTTGCTAAAAATAGCTATAATGGCAGAATTTTTTTTTTTTTTTGGCAGTTATAAAAGGATGGATGTCAACCACAGGCTTACAGGATGTACTAAAATTATAAGACTTTGATGTGTTCAGCCTGACTGCAAGGCTATTCTGAATAAATAATAATAATAATAATAATAATAATAATAATAATAATAATAATAATAATAATAATAATAATAATAATAATAATGAGGATGGTGATCTGTTCAACCTGACTGCGTGAATAATAATAATAATAATAATAATAATAATAATAATAATAATAATAATAATAATTAGAAGGTATTTTACTGTTGTTGAAGCGTTTCTTCAAACTCCGCGCCAATAACTTTTATGAATATTTAGTGTTGGGAAGAATCCTCCTTAGGTTTGGTATTTTGCAATTTTTCACCATTAAAATATCCTTTATTATAAAATTCTTGAAAGGTGGAAAAAAAAAACCCGAGGAGCGTTTTTTCTTTTGCAAAACTCGACGTCAATCAAGGTCAACGTCCGGACAAGAATAAACCACACGAAAGATGACAAACTCAATTGAGAAACAAGAGGCAAACGCGGAAAACTTTAACCATTACCGCTTGTACGGTTGACGTCATGGATTTCAGTACGCATCATGGTAAGCTAAGGAGACATCTGGCAAATCCATAATGTACCGGGTAATATCCATTGTTTAGCAAGCGCGAAGTTGCTGGGAACGCTGCCTGTACAAAGAACCCGCTCAACGTCTTAATTACGTTACAAAGAACACGTTTACTAAATTAAAGTAATTAAAGTAATGTTAATTAATTAACAATACCAGGTAACAACTTTGCGGAGTTGCCAACTGTACAGGAGAATCTTAAAATATGTTAATTTAAGATTAAATCGAGGATCTGAAATAAGGATTTAACTGTTACACAAGCTCGTACAGAAAAAAGCGTTATTCTGAATTTCAACAACCAAACCAAGTATCAAATTTATTTACAAACGAAAACACCATGATTCTCAATCTGGCCAATCGTAACCCGGGGAGTCTTTTCCTTAGAACGGCTCCTCCTGTCCAGATAACTTTGAAATAAATTCTATTAAACTGAAGCACTGTGTTTTGGTTGCGACGACTTGTTGGGGAAGTATGGGGTTCCTTCTGCATGTCTGAACTCTGTTCTGCTCTCTGTTCTCCTCTCTTCCTTAACCATTATATATAGTTGCTCTAATTCTCGATGATTCCGGTATACGATTGCTATTACACAAGGTGGTATTACGTACTACTGATCAACTTAGGCGGTCGCCAAATATCTTGAACAAACAGGTTACGCAAACCCTCAAAGAAAATTGTACCTTGCGTACTTTTAAGCACAATTAAATCATTAATTATTTCACTAATGTCTATATGAATCACTGTTTCTTAAACTGAACTCAAATACAAATTTAACTTATACTATTTCACTCACTCTGCAACATAAAACAAAATTAAAGAAATTCATTACTGTCCTCGATATTGCAACAGAAAACCGTGTTTGGGGGAACTTATACGAAAGAAAAATGATAATCTGATAAACTAGGACCTAACACACACACACACAAAAGTGTGTATATGTGTATATATGTGTATTTTTATATATAATATACAGTATATATACACAAACACATATATATAAAAGCATATGTGCACCGATGTTCGTGCACCTAGTACTACGAAAGTTGGTATTAAATAGCACAAAACTCAGAACATGAAAAGGATGTTTAAAACCAAATGACTGAAAACGAATAATCCAATCCATAAAATGAAAAAAATGCAAATGACGCAAGAGCTCTTCCAGATGACGTCGGTATCTTTGCACTGGTTTCGATCAGCCTGAAAATTCTAATGTCATGGTCAAATACAAACTGAACATTGGCGTCTGTGTTTAATTATTATTTTTTCCAACAATTTCATTCAAGGTAAAAAAAAAATCCTTTTCTGTGAAATCTTCTATTTCAGACTCTCTCAACTTACTGCTTATATGAAAAAAACCTTTTGCATAAAATGGGGGGAAAAATAAGCGGTAAAAATAAGCGGACAGGAATATAAAATGAAGACATAAAATAATCTTCTACAACTCTATTCATGTCATGAAAGAAATGCCATGGTCGAAGAGTTCGTAAAATATTTAGAATTCAAAACTAGGACATTTGCAGTGTACGTTGGGCGTCAAGTAGGAATCTGACTGGTTTATACAAATTATTATTATTATTATTATTATTATTATTATTATTATTATTATTATGTAAGGCAACTTTCATATCAAACAGACCAAAGAGTTCATTAACTAACTATAATAAAAATAGATCGCCAATACGTGAAACAAGAAATCGTACCAATATGTGAATCAATCATACCACAGGGAAGTGCTATAACATACAGGTAAATAAAAATATACAATTGAACCTGGCTTCCACCATTCAAGGCCATTGTCAAGACCAGTTTAAAAGGAATTATGAAGAAAATGAATGGAAAGCAAGAAGACAAAATATGGCTCAGCTGGAAACAAACGTTTCTGAAAAGAGTTTTTAGCGGTCTGCGTCTATGGGACTCCTAGCCATAGCTTTACACAGTAACTGACTAAGGATCAATCAAAATGCCAAATGTTGCATGAAAACAACCTCCCTAAGGAACGACAAAGGCTTTCATAGCAGTGGACTGCGCAGAGATAGAGTCGTCAGAGCATAAAATGAAGCTTCGGATCTGGAGCCCTTCAGAATGATTCATCCAGCAGAAGTTTAACCAATAGTCCATGAAGCAGCAACCAAATATACGTTACCTTTTGCAACTACCAACCAGCGTGAAACAAGCTTTCCAGCACTAGTGGATAATTAAGGCCAAAGCATGAAGCAACCTTAACCAAGAGGGTGACATAAGCTGTGTCTGAAGAGATATTTTAAAAAGCATGGGCCAATTTAGCCATTAAACTAAGCTTGAATTAAATTGATCTATTTTGCACATAGTAAGCGACCTTTCCTTATAATAGAATGAATTTACTTCGTTTGCATTACATCTGCACGGTTTGTCTTCCATATACAGGTCTAAATTGATTGTTATTCAACAAATAGTCACCTTGTCCTACGAAAGAAGAAATGAATTTCATTGTTTCACACCGAATTAAATTCTTCAGCAATATCTTAGTTATGCTTTCATTAAACCTCAACAGAAATTAACACATTTACTATAGAGCTTAGCAGCAATTCCATTTCGCTCTTGGGAATTGCAAAGAACTGAAATTAATATTTCATAAATTAAGTTCTTATCACTATTTTGAAAACCAAGAGACATGTCACTGGTAAAGACTAAAAACAAGAAAGGTCCCAAAACACTACCCTTTTGAACAAGAAATCATGACACAGTCTCTTTTGTGATTGAGATTTAGCACTTATACTTACCCCGACTTGGCAAATTTATATAAAATGGCTATACAATTAACCCTGTCGAGGTCAACGATACAGACAACTTCGACAATTCCGGTCCTAAATTCGTCGTTTAGGTCACCTTGGATATAAATAGTTTCGTCTAAAAGAGCATCACACCATAACGGCTGTCAGCGGAAACTTTTAGTCGGTCTACATTCTTGTTCGTTTTAGTGAACAATATTTTGTTTATTCTATATTGTTCTATCATCACTACACATTAAGAATTAAAAAAGATGATTCAACTGATATCAGCATTGGCCAAACGTAATAATTAATCAATGCCTTTGTTTCACAAAAACCTGGAACAGCTCAAGCTGATCACCTTGTTTGAAAATGTTTCATCCGTAAACGATGCTCTCGATCTGCGAAGTTTAATCAATTATATTTCCATGTTTCATTACACGGAATGGCCTTCTCTCTCTCTCTCTCTCTCTCTCTCTCTCTCTCTCTCTCTCTCTCTCTCTCTCTCTCTCTCTCTCTCTCTCCAGAAAGTCTAGCAAAAAAAAAGAACTACGAGAATATCAACAGTACTTTTAGAATACAATGAAAAAATAAAGAAAGTATTATTACTAATACATTATTACTGCTACCCAGACTGCCGTGAGTGAAAAGAGAAAAAAATAATAAACATTCGAAAACAAATAAAACAAATAAAAAGACAGCCTCTTTAATGTAAGAGCACAACCGAACACTTACAAGAATTCCAAGAACAAGGCACCAACTGACATATATAACTGAGAAGCAAGTTTTGAGGACATTTTGCTAGCAAGATAAAACTAGTTTTAATCCTATCATATATTTAATCTGATGTTTTAGATTTTTCTGTGCAATATTTTTCTTACCTTTTTTCAAAGCCTCTCTCATATTGGCCTCCCTTTTTTATTATTTTAAACATAACCATGAAAATTTCAGTCAATTTACATTTATTACCTTATTCTCTTTCATTATTATGAGTTAAATTTTATTCCTATCAAAGAACTAACGCTTTTTTATTCCTCTAGTTGCATTAAAACTTAGAGAATTTTTTCATCACTGTCATTTCCAACATTATTTGAACAAGTAAAATTAGGACGGAAAAAGCCGACAACAAACGGAACTTCAGTTACATTTAGGTAATGACTGCTAAGTTTCTAAAAAGAAAAAGAAATTGTAAATAAGGGCAAATATTCACAATATCCATGTGTATCTGACACACTTACATAACGCATAGTTTTATTCATCACTTCTGTGATATATCTATATTTCATGTTTTTCAAATTACCTCTTAATTTACTATCAATGCAATGATCACACCTTTGCTCCCAAACTCTGAGTCCTTCATCTCTTAATTGTCACATTTTGCATTCTAAAATCTTAACATCATTCTAGGAAATGTCGTCATTATTACTTTCCAATTAGATAGACAGAAGACAGAAAATACAGCTCAGGCCCAAGTCCCAGCGCTGGGACCTACGAGGTCATTCAGCGCTGAAAGGAAAATTGAGAGTAAGCGGTTTAAAAGGTGTAACAGGAGGAAAACCTCGCAGTTGCACTATTAAACATTGTTAGAAGAGGGTGGACAGTAAGATGGAGTATGAATGCAGGTACAGTAAAAGGAATGCAAGGGGTTGCAGCTAGGGGTCGCAGGGACGCTGAAGTGAACCTTAAGTAAGGCCTACAGTGCACCGCCTGAGATGCACTGACGGCACTAACCCCCCTACGGGAAGTACTTTCCAATTAAGACGTCTACGTATGTGTATACATAAGTTCATATGTCCTGTTATGCTCTTTCTTGTGGTGATTTCATAATGTTAAGACAGACCAAAAAAGAAAACGGTTATAAGAACACTACTAAATTTTCCTTGAATGAAAGTAGTTCATAACACAGTAATAAATTCTCCCATTATATAATGAAGAAGCATTTTCCCTGAATAAACTAATACATAATAGACCTAAAATCAACAGTTAAATAAAAAATTTCAGAAAGTTACTTTTAAAAATGCCTTTTTTTCATTAGTCAGGGAATTTCTTTTTTAGTGCCCCGTTTTAAATTTATTCATTGTTCTTTATCTTTCTTTCCAAAGTTCACTTATTTATTTTTCATCTAAGCTACGGACAACCTCCTTTATGATTTCAATTATCTTGGATGGTTAAACGGAATTATCATAGGTCTTATCGCACCTTTCCGAGACTTTCATATATTCCAAAGGTTTCCCATTCCTATCATATTTTAAAGTATCTTCTTACTTTTTTCACACAATACTTGCTTGATTTCCTTCAACTTTTTAATATATTCTTATCGTTAATTATATTTTCAAGGTCTCTTCCAGTTTTTCAAGTCGTTTAGTTTAGAAGCACAAAATTTCTAACCAATTTCTCCGTCCCTCTCTTCATAGGATACTTCCAAATGGCTTCTACACATTCTAAACATAAATAACTTCCTCGGATCCGTAAATACATAGATTCATCCTGTTTATTTACCGTATCTCCAGACACCTTCATGCCTTGATTCCCTTGACTCCTCTCTCTGATCACTCTTTTCTGAAGGGGTTGCAGTTATATTAGTTTACACTAAACTTCTTGGTGTGGTCACTTCAGGCGAATATCAGATCATTTATACATATAATAACAATAATGACTGAGAAATAAATTTAATTATGGAGATTAATTTTCTGTTTTTGCAACTGCTTAAACAATGTCTCGTAATCAAACTTCCAAGAACTGGCATACAAATGGCTTACATATCCACCCAGATTTCATAACATTTGGTACAATATGCTAAACCGTTACTCATAACAATAATTTATTCCCGAATGCGGGAATTGTCTTCACACTCGCTCAATCTAGCACCCATGATTCCACCCTCACAAAAAATTGTATACGAAACACAGCGAGCCACCCCGCGCCACTAACCCATCCCCCACCTCACAACCCCCATACCCACACCCCCGTGCTTCACAAGAAGGTGGGGGGTGGAGGGGTGGGGGGAGGGCTGGAAGGCTACCGTGCCTGTACCAGCGGACACGACTCCCCTTACTTCCCCTTCCCCGTTCGTGTTCCGGGCCGGTCATGGAATGGGAGAAGAGGGGAGAGTCCAGGCACGGGGGTTGGCTTGAGTTGAGTTTCGATGTGGTAGGTGGGGATGAGTGAGTGTCGTGGCTGGACCCACCCCCGCTTCCCCCAACAGGGCGCACGAAAACTCGTGTTCCAGGGCTCGCGCCTTTCCACATTAGTGCGAGGGCCGGTTGAGACCACACGGCGAGTGTTCGATCCAGTTCGGAAGAAAGTGTGTAGAATCCCTCGAGCGCTTTGTGTACTGTTTTCTATATGGGAAGAGAGGAGTCGTGACGTAATTGCTATTATGTGGCATAAATATTTATTGTCCGTTGTTTACCAAAAATTAAGAAAGGGAAAACAAACGATGATTATTCGATAGTAGCGTGATGTACCTACGTGTGGGGTGGGGGCTGCGCGCCCCAGGAGACGTGTAAGAGAAATATTGTGAGATATGTTATATTAGCCGATCGACTGACACCGGTTTTGTGTGAGTGTGGTGTTACTCTGGATGTGGTTCCATCAAGGTCTTTGTAGACAGTCCTTAACAACTGAAATTCCTTTGGAGCTTCCTTACTCAGTGGCTGAGGAAACTTACAATGACATTAAGGTTTCATGTTTTCTATCTGCTCCATCTACGTCTTCTTTCTAAGGTATCGGAAACCATCAAAAGGCAACATATCTAATCTTCACGACTGTCAAATTATTGTTCTTTGTGTATGTTTAGCAGGAAGACAGTACAGCTTATGCTCGCTGCATATATATAAACAATAAATATACATATGTTAACACAAACACAAACACACACACATATATATTATATATATATATATATACATATATATACATATATTTATACATACATATATATATGTATATATATTATATATAATCATTAGTAAAAATTTAATCTAGTAAGAATTAATGATTCTCAACTTTTTCCCAACAGCTTGCCTCGTGTATACTTTGACAGAAAGCTCCCACTGACGTTATAACAACTTTTCCCCGTGGTATTTATGATGTTTTTTTGTGAACCAACATTTTACGGAGTTTTAACTGCCGAATTATCAGGCAGGAAGCGGAACTAGTAATGTCCAGTCTTTTTTGTTCCCTTCTTACTCCTGACTCTTTGTGATCATCTATATTTCAGAGCCAAATCTGCACCCCTTAGATCCTTAGACGCAGAACTCCAGTGCTCTTTCTGCTACCTTGAGCTAGATAAGGGCACTAGATCTCTCCGATAAACAATTATTTTTTTCAAGATAGAAACTTCAGGGTAAAACTCAGAAAGAGAATTTGAATGGAGGCAGAGTAAAAGAAATGAAAGAGGTTGCAGCTAGGGGCCGAAGGAACGCTGCAAAGAACCTTAAGTAATGTCTACAGTACACCACGCGATGCCAAGCTGTAAACCCATCAATGCAATCAAAATCCCATACCTGCATTGCTATTAGAATAATCCAAGGATGCGCCCACACTACAACAAAACATATAAATGCACGTTGGCAACTTATCGCACACACCTCTTAAACAGGTTGAATACAAATTAACGACTTATTAGACTTATCAGTATTCCTAACCAGAGTTCATGTGCTTAGTCTAGCATCTGCCAAAGATTCGTTCTACACTTACGGGCGCTGGCTTGTTTTCAACCTCTCTGTGATATGTATAAGTTACCGACACGTGTTTATGACTTGTTTTGACGTTGTGTGGACGCACATTTAAAAACCAACGATGCTGACGTATACTTGATGCGCAGCATTGAGGACATCGGAAGCTATTCTTTGCGATAAAAGCTTGTCCCAGGAAAAAGATTCAGTATTGACGACAGGTACTATAGACACATTTCTAATAATTTAAGTTTCAATACAAAGAGAGATGCATCACATAATGTTTATGGAGTTACATGTCTCATCAAAGATCAGAGATTTGAAGCTGCATAGTTAGAAGATTATAAACAAGTATATTTCAAGGATTAAGAGGTCAGTATCTTAAGCCGTATATAAAAAAAATCATTGGACAGCAAACACAGTTATTTGAAACGTGTACAGCATTTCCCGTCTGTATATGTGTGTATGTGTATATATATATATATATATATATAATATACATAATATATATATATATGTGTGTGTGCATTTTTAAAAGCCACGCTGACCTCTTGAAATTCCGAAATCCATGCTTTTTTAATACACACACACATATATACACACACACACGCACACAAACATAAGCATACTCCATTATTCATTATCTATGTATACTCCACTGAATTTAAATCCATTAGAGAGACATAATTAAACTTATATACCATGTAGTCCTCCTTCAGTTACACACAATAACAAAATCCAGTTCAGGCTAGCCATGACGTCATGGATCGTGACAGAAGTCACATACGACAATGCAAGAGCGCTCTAGTACTTCAAAGTACACAGACGTTTACTTATACTAACACGAATACACACACGCACATACAGACATATATTTATATACATTTATAATATGTATGTGTATATTCGTATATATACTGTATATATATATATACTGTATATGTGTGTATATATATATATATATATATATATATATATATATATATATATATATATAATATATATATATATATATATATATATATACATACATACATAAACATATGTATATATATAAATATAAATATATATATATATATATATATATATATATATATATATATATATATATATATATATACATACATATAAACATATGTATATATATATATATATATATATATATATATATATATATATATATATATATATATATATATATATAATATATATACATATATATACCACACGAATTAAGCTCATTACGCACGGTTACAGGAAGATTAAATTTGCAAGAATCAACATTCTATTAATTGACGGGGCATGCATACCTCTCAAGAATTTAACCACTAGCCAAACATTGTAACTCCTTCCTCACTCCTGCGTTCCCTGAATCCTAGAACCTCCTAGAGCTGACTTTCCTTTACTGCTCCTCTCGTCTCCAGGAGCCCTGGGCTAAATAAGGGCATCGTGCAATACGTCACACTGTTCTAGACATTTAACCACAATATTTGATCGCCATGTACGTTACAGGAAAACAAAGACACCTTACGGAAACCTCAGTTATTCTTATGGTATTCTTATAAGAAATGTACACTGACCAGAATGGGTATTAAAGCGTGTGTGTGTGTGTGTGTGTGTGTGTGTGTGTGTGTGTTTTAACGAATTGACTGACTAATCGATTTTATCTTGAATTATGGCGACACACCTAAGTGACCTAACATGGTTCCCAACGCCAAAAATATTATTCCTAATATGCTTAACAAGGCATAAGTCCACAAAATTATTCTCGCTTCATAGCAACGCTGCCAAAATCATTCGATCCTGTATGTCCAAGCTCCTGCTATGGGAACGAGCATTTACTTTAAAGTATAATAAAAGTTTTCATAAAAAAAGGAAACCTTTCTTTAAACACTGTGTTAAGAATGCTGGATGCATTTAAGACATAAAAAAGGGGAAATTTACGCAAGAATACTAAAG
>NC_089765.1:35096909-35141909 GCF_040412425.1 Macrobrachium rosenbergii
AATGGCATTGTTTATTGCAATCGATGAACACACGAAGTTTAACACGTGGCTAAGGCACAAGAGCTCGCCTGCTCCTTTTGCTAAGCGTTGGCCGGTTAATTGTGGTTAGCGCACAAAGATGAACAAACGGCTTATTGGACAAACTCTAGAATACTGTTCATTTTTAACTTCGTCAGTGATAACAATGTTTATAATAAATACACTGACTGCATAAATAAATATACATACATAAATACAAACACACACACTTATTATATAGTAAATATATATATATATATATATATATATATATATAATATATATAAATATATATATATATATATAATGTATATATACATATAAATTATATTTACATATATATATATATATATATATATATATATATATATATATATATATATATATATATATATATATATATATATATATATCAAGCCATGATTCGAACTTTTGCCTATTGAATTTTAATACTAGGAAAACAATGACCTATCAATTCGATTATCTAAGTTGTTCTGAATCCAACGGTACATATTCGTGTTAGATAAAGGTTCTGTGCTAAAATTCAACATCAACCCTTCTCCAACATGATAGTTGGGCGCCATGTTTGTAACATTTACGATAGATTTGTTGCCAACTCACATAAGATTATGTTAGGATGAAACCACAATATCACTTTATATTGAATTATCTTTAACATGAAAATGACTTATAGCAAAATGGACTTAGTATCTAAGGCCGGCCAGTATTCGAACCTATACCTTATGCCTTTTTAAACACAGACGACAGTGAATTATTAATTAGACCATTAAAGATAGATAATTTAATTTCAACTCTGTTGTACAAACTCTCATTGATTTTGGGCTCTTTATTAATAATCGAAATGAACGCATCTTTACCATGCTAACTGACTGCATATAATAGTCCTCTTTTTCATTTTTTACTAACAAAACCCTAATAAACTTTTCCTCACCATTTTTAATTTATTTGCGAGTACACTTGAAAATATTTTCTTTTCAAACTATATTTTCCCAACAGTCAAGTCCCTTTAGAAACAATTCCCACTAGACTCTCTCCTTCGCCATCCCTTTCTCTATAAAGAAACTGCATTCAGATCGCCAATCTCTACCATACTTTCTCCTTCCAACTACGCCAGCCTCAGACTACGCCAGCCTCAGACATCATTTCACTCTCTCAGAAATTTTCAAACTTTTCCAATCCTTACACTTTTCATCGTAACATTTTTCCTGCCACTTAATCACGATGCCACCCACATATCCCTTGATTTAAAACATCTGGCGCTCTTTCACACATCTCCACTGGCCTGACAGAACGACAGTTAGCCCCTCCCACAACCTACTCTTCTGTCCTTTCCAGTTTTAAGTAACTTCTGCTTCACCGTAGTTTGACAGTACCATGAAATTTAGCTTTTTCTTCTCAAACCAATCTACTATCTAACATTTCTTCTCGTCTGTGCCCTGCCCATTAACAGGGATACAGGATGCTTGGCTGGAAACTCCACTCGCCGTGCCAATTAGTAATTGTTACCCGTGCAAAAATACGCTTACTGTTAACTTACCGGAATTCTAAAAGATATGTTTTAATTGGACAAAATCCAACACATTACTTCCTTCCAAACTGTCGTTACACGAGTAATTTTTTATCGGTGAGATAATGCTACATTAGGAAGACGAAAATAACATACTAGGTCATGGCTGTCCGACTATTAGCAAATAACTTGTAAGGTTTGATTATCTGAGTAGTAAAGCACCCAATGCGGTTTTGCCGTGAGTTCACCGTATGGCATAATTGCTCGTTTTCTACGTCTGACCTTTCCAAGTATTTGCGAGCAAACCTTACATAAGTTTGCAGGCATATTTGGGCCGTTGCACATATAATAAACTTACAAAAATATGTTCTTCACCTTTTAAGTTTTTGTTAATTATATAATTACATATGACTAATCGCATTACTTACAATCCATCCAAATTGATTTAAAGGAAAATATTCTATCTTGCCTTCCACACGAAGTTCAATAAGTGAAAGAAAAGTTCGTGTTAGCATTATTGGAAGAAGTTCATCTGTCAATTAAGAGACGCTTCCTGGCAGCACACTGTCCACTTATCTCCCTTATTTGTCTTCTGCTTCACTGAAGTAGCGGCCCTCTCTCTCTCTCTCTCTCTCTCTCTCTCTCTCTCTCTCTCTCTCTCTCTCTCTCTCTCTCTCTCTATATATATATATATATATATATATATATATATATATATATATATATATATATATATATATAATATATATATATATACAGAGATATATATATATACACACACACACACGTACACACACATATATATAGAAGTATATTATGTTTTACATTTATGGAGGCGAGGTATGGATTTTGAATGTGAACTCAAGTAAGAGAGCGAAGGTGTTGAGATGAACATAGTATATACGGCGTAAAAAAAATTGATGGGGTGGGAAATATGGAGATACGTAGAAATGGACACGCAGAAAAAGATATACAAAGAGTATAACCCAAATGTATTACGGGGAAGTAGTGTAATAAAGAGCTAGGAAGGGTTGGAAAATGAGGTCGATGAGGTACTGGAACGGACAGGGCCTTGATATCCATGAACTGCGAAAATGCTTGCGAGATAGGGGTGACTGGAGCAGTGTTTGGAGGTGGGGTACATAAAGCTGCTAATGTTGTGGAAGTTTTACTCTCAAAACTAAGCAGTTAAAGTGACTGTGGCAGTGATGTATTATTTTATTCTGTAACCATCTCCTGTTGAGGTTAAAAAAACCTTACAATTTGAAGCAGATATATATATATATATATATATATATATATATATATATATATATATATATATATATATATATATATTATGAATGTATGTGTGCGTGTGTGTGTGCTACAGCAATTTGGGTGTGAATGTGGCAATGATTTATTGTTCTTTGTTTTCTACAGAGCTAATCACTGTTGGGGGAAACGGCTGACCGTTGAAATAGAACATACACACATACACGCACACACAAATACACGCACATCTATTCTATATATAAAATGGTCAGTGTAAGGGTGACTTCCCTTGGCACACAAAAAATTGTAAATGGCAGTATCATAACTTATCTACTGAATAATAAAGATGACCTGTGCAGGTTTGAGAGTATATGCGTCATCAAACATAGTTATTATACTGTAGAATCATTCATATATGTGTGTGTGTGTGTGTGTGTGTGTGTGAGAGAGAGAGAGAGAGAGAGAGAGAGAGAGAGAGAGAGAGAGAGAGAGAGAGAGAGAGAGAATTAATTTAATTTAAGTCACGATAACCGAAAGCATCTAAATTAAAGCCAAAAAACTGAAGAATAAATCAATAAACTATTAAGTAGCTACCTTCGGTTTTTCCAATACGAATGAAATCACTCAAGTTCCCTGCTAAATGCTTGAAAGAATAACCACAATAACCTTCTAGAAAGAATTATGACAAAAGACAGCGGCGCACCAAATTTTATAAGTTAAATTCTGGCTAATTCAAACGTAAAAATACTACTAACATGAGAACCCTTTTGGAGAATGAAAAATATATCTAAACATAGGCACATACAATATATACTGTATATATATATATATATATATATATATATATATATATATATATATATATATATATATTTATATATATATATACTATAGATATGTATATATACAGTATATATATATATAATAGATTTATATATATATATATATATATATATATATATATATATATATATATATATATATATATATATATATATATATATATATATATAATAATTTCAACAACGGGCCGTTTCACTTGATTAAGTGTCAACTCCTAAGATAGGATAAGAAAATCACCACTGTCACATTCATACTTTAACTGCCATCTTATGGATGATCCCCTGTGCAAAAAACTTAACAATATAATCTGTGTTATAAACCTGGCGACAAGTATAATTACATCAAATCCGAAAGTCAATGCGAGATCATCATCTAATACATTCATTGAGAGAGAGAGAGAGAGAGAGAGAGAGAGAGAGAGAGAGAGAGAGAGAGAGAGAGAGAGAGAGAGCCGCCATGACGGGGTTATGCTGAAGTCTTGAGATTCATTGGAATTTCGTGAAGGCATGTTAGCGGAAATGTCATGGGTCAAGTCAAGGATAATCGTTGGTGCGGCTTTGCACGAAACGGTTGTGACTTCTTTTTCCGCGATTCTCTCTCTCTCTCTCTCTCTCTCTCTCTCTCTCTCTCTCTCTCTATATATATATATATATATATATATATTTATGAGATATACATATATATAGATATATAGAGAGAGAGAGAGAGAGAGAGAGAGAGAGAGAGAGAGAGAGACACTTAATACGAGAAGTTGAGAACGTGAAACAAAAATTAAAACAGTTTTCCCGTCATGTAATTATGGTTTCCGTAAGATTAACCGTCAGTCATCACCACATGCAATCATTTAATAAGGATAAAAATAATCAAGCCACTAGCATAACGCACACAATATATATATATATATATATATATATATATATATATATATATATATATATATATATATATATATATATTAATTTCATATTATATACGTATATATATTTACGCACAGACATATATAATATATATACATATATACATATATATATATGTGTGTGTATCTGTGCGTGTTCGCGCGCGCGCGCGTTTGAGTGTCAGCGCGCGTATATGTACAGCAAGTTCTATATATATATACTGTATTCCCATATCACCATATCCCGTAATCTAATATTAAAAATCCTGCAGACAAAGCACTTCCATATAAAAAGCCTTTGATTCTTCGTTGTTTTAACCACAAACAAAACACGTAATCAATTACCAGTTGCATAACATAATTACACGCAACCGGAACGCTCCCCACAGTGACCTTGACACAGGCTGGGGTGACCCCGACCCCTGCGTCCATCTCCGGTGCAGAGATTTCTTGGTCATTATCTTTTCGTCTTCCTCTTCTTAAGTTTTAAACTAAACATTTATCCTTTGTTAGCAAATTATACAGTTTTTCATCTAAAATAATGTGGATCTTCAATGCTAAACAAACGTGTTTCTTATACCTGCAGCATTTACGATCAAATTGGTGAGATTTTACATGAACATATCCACAGAAACTTCTGGAAAGTAGTTTCTATATGTGTATTTATGTATGTATGGAAGTCTGTATGTATGCATGTAAGCGTGTATCTATTTAAGAGGGAGGAATATTAAAAAAAAACAGTGTTTCAATCACACCCTTACAAGTATAGTTATGGCATACAGGACAAAGAACAGAAGCAAACCTATAATACCTTCATTACTCGCCACATATAAAATGGACAGATATGATCAGGAGGTAGGGGGACAAAGAGCTTCTGTCAGCAATTGTGGGGAAGCTGGGAGGAGGGCGAAATCCCGTGGGTAATGGAGGAGGATGGGGGGACGTGAAAACAAAGATGGGTTGGGTGTGAAGATGGGGAAAGGTGGGGGTGGGGGTGGGGGCGGGGGAGGAATCGACGCTGGGTTTTTGTTGTGGATACCTGACAATACATCGGTCGATTTGGCCAAGGTAAAACTTGACAGCTGTTTGCGGGGTTAATTTAGTAAATGTAAGCGCAACGTTCAGTTTCAGTTTCTGAAATAATAATAATAATAATAATAATAATAATAATAATAATAATAATAATAATAATAATAATAATAATAATAATACCCCTTATTTATCAACAGCACGCTCGTGATAATCTTTAATTATATATATTTTATTACATATTTTTTTTACTCCCAAGTTTTTCCAGTTCTAATAAGTAATTAATAAAAGTTATCATATTAAACATCTTTCAAGCAAATCACATAAAATTACTACAAAATTACACACCTATTATATATATTATATTATATATATATATATATATATATATATATATATATATATATATATATATATATATATATATAATATAATTTATATATAAAATCATGTGATCATGTGTTGACCATTTCCACACACACACACACACACACACACACACACACACACACACATATATATATATATATATATATATATATATATATATATATATATATATATATATATATATATATATATATATATATATATATATATATATATATATATATATATACATATATATACACACACGACGTATCCAATAATAGAAACTGAACGAATCATTCATAACTGTAAATTAGCCAAATGATTAAAATTGTTTAAATTACGAAGCCACTTACTGCAGCGCTTTACTCGAGCGTAATTTAAGCGATTTCTGCAGCTACGTAGACTATGAAATACAGGCTTCCATAACGCCATTCAAAGAATGGATAAGTCCATTAACCTCCACTCCTTACCCGCCCTCTCCTCTCTCTCTCTCTCTCTCTCTCTCTCTCTCTCTCCAGTCATATTCAGTGGTCGTTGACAACCACCAAGGTCTGCATAAACAAGTAAGGCCGAACCAATGAACTAGACACTCGTATTTCATAATCCATGGCGGTACAGCAAACATGTATGAGATGGAATCATCCATACAATTTGAATTTCTTGTTTATGTTTTATTGAATATCCTTTCCCGCATTATCTTTGACCTAAATTGCATTACTTTTTCTTCTTTCTTTCATACCTTCAGTCACTGTAAACGAAGGTGGATATGCTTGTTTAAACCTCCAAAAAAAGTGGTTAGGGGTTATAACGAGGCCTGTAAGCTAAGAATCCAGGTAAGCATTATAAAAAACCGCATGCAAAGTAGTAAACTGAAATTTCTTGTTCTCCCTTTGTTATTATTTTCTATTTAATCTTTCATTTTATCCAGATTTATTATTAATGTATATGGCTTGTGATGAAATAAAGACTATTATTATTATTATTGTTATTATTATTATTATTATTATTATATATCTGTTTCTCTCAAGCTTTCAATCAGCGTGATCGAAGGCGAACAATCTCGAACCTCCGCCAACAAAACAAACGGCTTATTTATTGGTCTCCAGTTTCAGATTCACGACTCGCTCCCATTTCAAGGTCGTTCTACCTTACCCCTGTGAATTATTTCGAGAGCTACATTATTGATGTTCAGTTGAACTTTGAACTTTACTCATTTTGCAGTGCTACTGTGAAGACAATCACAGCGTCAGTGTCGAGTGCTAAAGAAACCTTACTTCATACACATGCATGCGTTTAAACATATAATCATCATCTATTAAATTGTCATTACTTAATATAATGTCAGGATTTTATAAATAAATCCTCCTGGCAGATTGTCGACCGCAAGAAAACCATAAATATGACGAAACAAATTCGACAAAAATTCAAGCTTTAGAATATTCCTGGAAATATAACACATGCGCCTTCTCTCCCGACGACAAAATCGGATAATGATGGTTTTATAATATTAAAAAATGCCAGAATTCCTGACTTCAATTACTCTACAATATTAAAGAAAAAAACGAAATTCCTAACCGCTTCCTCACACTCTTTTGGCAACACATTTCTGCTGTAAATTCACGACTTACAAGAGAAAAAATCCTCTTTATTTGTATGCGGGTTCAATAAATTCTCCACCTAGCGTTTACCTTCCTGAGAAATAATATACTGAATAATTCGATACAGTCTGCCTCTACCGAACATTTCTGTCAAGTTACCAATCACAGGACAACTCTCATGGAGGAAATCTTTTAGTATGCACTGACTTAAATCTTATTTACTCATTATTCTTTTTAGCTTTGTCTGTTTTGATTCCTGGTTTTTCTCTCCCTTACACGTATCCGCATTCTGTTCTGTCAAAGATCCTTAATTAAAATAACGGACTTTTTCGGCGCATTACATGAGAAGGTGCGCACGCACTACTCACTACTGGTAACATCATAAAGAATAATAATAATAATAATAATAATAATAATAATAATAATAATAATAATAATAATAATAATAATAATAATTATTATTATTATTATTATCATTATTATTATTATGTAATAATAATAATAATAATAATAATAATAATAATAATAATAATAATAATAATAATAATAATAATAATAATAATAATAATAATCCCCCATCATCATCAATGCGTTCAGTTACCATAGCTCATCTCAAGCCCATTAAATCTATGGAAGAAGCACATAAAATTTTATTACATCAAACCTTAGAAAACGATCACCCTATTTTATCGGCTTCTGTAGTGAAACAGGAATCTCACTGTAAAATCAGCGTATGCAGAATTTAATTTTTACATGTACAAAAATCTATCGCCATCTTTTTTCTTATCTGCCTCCCTGTAGCGCACCTAACGGAAAAAGTATGATGGAAAATTACCTAACTACAAATCACTTATAATAATAATAATAATAATAATGGCGATAGTCAAAGTAACGGTACTAAAGTAAAGAAAAGAATATCAGTAATGATGGCGATGAAAATGACGAAGAGAGAGCATTGAATAGTGAATGACACTGATAGCGCAACGCCTCAGTTGCACACTTGCAAGTACAACCATGTATATTAAATGCGAAGCGTCCAAAACCAATCGTGTGTACACTTAAGGATCAATATCAGGGGCAGATTTAACCAGTCTTAACTCATTTCAAAATAGTCGCTTCCAGTCTCATTAAAATATCATTGATTTCTGTCTTCAAGTCTTTTAAATGTCTCCGAAACGGGATCTTAGAAAATTTCTAAATTTCACTAGAGCAATTTAAGTATTGTTTTCTAGAAATTTATGAAATAATTTTGAAACATTACTAACATTACATTTAATCATTTCTGAAATCACTGTTAAAGTCATGAAATGATTTCCAAAAACTTATATAATCTCTCAAGTCCAAGAAGCGGAACTGGATTTCTTAACTTTACAATGCAGGTAGCAGCTTATGGTAGCATCCATCCTTCATGAAGAAAAGCTGGACCAAAAATAATGAAGAAATTTTCAAATTAGATATTTTACAAAGCTTATGAAAAACATAACCCCATAAATAACAACTTTAAATAAATAAATCTTCGTTGCCAAAACAAAAACTATCACTGTAAAAAATAGCGCTGTAAGTGAAAATCTGGGTAAAACTGTGAGATCTGGTTATCTCACTGGAGAGATTACAAGCCAAACGAAGATATATAAAAATATCAAAATGACGATTCCCCCTCTCGAAAATTTCAAAAACAAAACTGTTATGATAAAGTTACTATCTGTAACAAAACAAAAGATAGCTTCTTCCTCTTTTACTAAACGAGTAACTGACCAGTTTATCGGGAACATTCTGACTTCAGAAGTGCTAAAGTCACTGACGGCGTATTATTACAGATAACACTACAAAGGTTGTTAAAAAAAATTTCTGTATATCAACAATAATGCAAAAACTTCTGATAAATCTGAATAGGGAACGAGGTTTTTAGAACCAAATTAACGAAGTCTTTTAATAATTTTGCAGCTTATAATTTTGAATTAATAATAATAATAATAATAATAATAATAATAATAATAATAATAATAATAATAATAATAATAATAATAATAATAATAATAATAAAGGATTCACAGGGTAAGCTTTTGCTATATTTGTTTCTCCTTTAATAAAGATACAAA
Source organism: Macrobrachium rosenbergii (assembly GCF_040412425.1). Lineage (NCBI taxonomy): Eukaryota > Metazoa > Arthropoda > Malacostraca > Decapoda > Palaemonidae > Macrobrachium > Macrobrachium rosenbergii. The sequence goes on from NC_089765.1 coordinate 35,106,546, forward strand.
TTGAACCGACACTCAGAAAAAATGGAACCACTAACATCCTAAAATGACAAATAAACCAACAGATGGACAAAGACTATGGTGTCTAATGAGGTGTTTCAAAATCAAACAGTTTTAGATTAGGCTAAACGTATGAGTCTTTCTTTTAGGGTGAAAATAACACAAATTGGGAAAGAGTAGTTTTTAAAAGGTAATAAGTGAGGTTTTACTGTAAATACGTCAAACGTAAGTAATTAGAGATTTACAGATAAATTAAATGCTAGATAGGCAAGTTGGTAGGTAGATATAGATGATGAGGTATATGTGTAAAACAAAACCAGTCGAAAAAGATAGATAAATGAGACAGTGTAATACTTAATTTTAACTGAGTAAATGGTAGCACGCCTTCTTTCTAGTTAGTAAGGAAACAAATAAGTAAAGAAATATTATCAGTTTTTTCTCCACTTAGCTTAAATTTAAATGCTGATTTGGTGTCAAGTGACTTTATAAGCTTGGAGAACTAAAAAATTCCCTATAAAAAAGAAAGAAAAGAGTGATCGAAACAAAAAAGGCCGATCGACAAGGAAAAATGGTAATGAAACTATAATACACTATAACTTTTCGGAAAGAAGGTGCGACAAAAGTAACTGAATTATGTAACAGGAAATACGAGAAAAATCAAAATAGAAAAATAAGCGATATCTAGTGGGAAAAGAAGCACCATCTAGTTAGCGTGGATTCCAACGGCAAATCAAAGCACCATTACCCTCCTGAAGAAGGCCAGTCGCCAACCATGGGGAACAGCCTCAGACAAGCGGCCTTCCGCTCCTGAGACCCGCCTCTCTTCAGAACTGGGCACAAGGCCTCAGGGGCGGGAGGGGACACTTCAGATAATATCTCAGGGGGTCCCAGAAGACCAGTCAGCTGCGTGAATATGGCGTAAGCCTAACGGCATATGGAAGTCAGCTCTCGAGATTTCATTAAATAGCTGAGGACAGGGGAGCCAAGATAACTTCTGCCCTTACACTGGATAACAATTGCTGTTACTACGAGCCAAAGGGAATCTCTGAGCCTCCTTCGGAGGGCAACTGCTTCGTATAAACCACACCCCCCTTAACGTCAACCTATGTCATCGACAAGCCAAGAAAGCAACAGCAACGGAGAGCCCATAGGATTCCGGCCGAGGCTCGCCTTCACTGATCCTTTCCAGGACGATGACGAAGACTCCAACATGGCGACCGACTGGGCGCAGATGAGAGAACAGCTCCTCACCCCGACAACCCTGAGGCTCCAGGTGAGTCAAGTCACTATTGTCTCTAGTTCTTAGCTGTTAAGTAGTCGCAGGAATTTGAAAAAAGAAGAGGCTTTTGGGAGTAAAGCAGATTTAAAAGTTTGGAAATATGAAGTCAGTAGTGATTTAGAGATTTTTTGAACTTGCAAAATCTTGAGCAATAATGAAAATAATAACGACTGTGTGTGAAAAGTAACGCCAAATTCTTATAGTAAAAAAGTAAAGCTAAAAAAATTAGATGTTTTCCAAGGTAAAAATCGCTAAAAACGTCAAGATAAACTTATCAAACTTTAAAGTAGGAGACCGGTCAAGAATAGCCCATAACATTGTTTACATGTTTTGTACGTAGAGTTCACTTTAAAACCTTCATTTTCTCAGAAAAAGAAGAATTTTTTATGAGCCGGAAACTTAAGCAATGTGGCACTAGCCATTGTTAACATTCGTCCGTTATTCTTAACACGAACTAAGCTTATGGTGTTCAGATAACTAAAATATGGTAACTTGTTGTGTTGATGAAAGCGTAGGTGCATGACCGTAAGTCCACATTCTACACGTAAAATATTGGAATAGGGAATGAACTAAAAATATACAGTTACAAGATATGAGTTAATACAGAGTTCCCCTTGCGTGTTCCTGTGCTTTTCTCTCAATAAAAAAGTCTTCATCTAAACTAAAAGGCTTCTTGAAATAAGTAATTTGCTTAATGCCCACCGCACTAGGTGCATGAGTACTGTACATAAGAAATATGAAGCATACAGGCACTTAGAGTATGCTATGTAATAAACAAGTTTCGAACAATGACACGTATGTTTTAAATAGTGTAATAAAACGCGCGCGCGCGCGCACACACACACACACACACACACACACGTATAAAACAATATATTTGAGAATATTTACTTTCAACACACACACACACATACATACATACATACATACATACATACATACATATGCACTCATACATCAATATACAGAAAATAAACAAATTCAAGACATGCAATGTCATTTATACGGATATACGTGCGGTATGCTAAAAATTAAGGCTAAGTGAAGGTCATTTTTTTACACATATAATATGTGCTACCTTTTTCTACCGTAACTTCTTACGGCCTTGTGGTTTGACCTTTGTCTTAACCCGTCGCTATCACGCCACCCGAGACACAAATCCGAGAGGAGATTATCGAAAGCAACCAGCATTGAGCACTGGAGTGAGTCATCCATACCTGGATCCTTTCAATGTCTTCCTCACTATTTTTTTTTTTATTGTATCGACGTTCGCGCTCGGCTCCTTGAGCAATTCTATTCATACTTCAAACGCTGTTCTTAAGTAACAATTTTGTTAATTACATAATTTATCTATTTGCATTTATAATTGATAAAATTTTTGCTCCGAAAGACGACTACTAAAAAGCAAGAAAATGAACTATATAAAATTCTTTATGACATTTGTATCATTCCTCTTTAATTCCCACATTCGTAAACACCATAACATAGAGAAAAGGAATGTGACGATTATTACATTTTGACCTAAAATGTTTTTCTCTACTATCTAAATCTGTATAAAATTACTGCGGATAAACGTAATCTAGGAAGATATATAAAAATACAATTCCTTTCAGTTAATGTACTGATGTCAATTTTCCCGAAACGCACGAAAAGGCAATTTTCCAGATTAGGAGGTAATATCTAACTGTCCACGTCAATTAGTATCAGCAAAATACCTTAATTTGTAACTCAAGGAGTAATACTGGAATTATGACATTGACATTATCATCATCGTCATAAACAGTTGCTTAAGCGAGCATTTACGAGGTCAGTGAACCTTATACCAGAAAGTTACCAAAGGCTGAATTCATTGCTTTTTGTTATAATACTATCTTTTATTTTTAGGTTAATTTATCTTAACATATTGTATTGAAGCACATTTCAAACTAAAGCTGAGACATATAAACTCACTGGAATCATCTATTTTTGAACAAATATCAAAACTCAAATGGTTAAACGGAAAACTCATATCTCAAGCTTAAATCCTTTAGCATATAAATTGTATCACTGCCTTTTTTAATTACTCATTTAATCAGTCTACTTTTATTTTTACTTGTTGCTTTATTTTTCTCTCCTTCTCCCCTCCGCTGACTTACCATCGGCGACTACAGCGGATTGCTGGAATGATGGACTTGATGGAGTCGCTATCGGAGTCGCTTCTACAAAGTCAAAGTGGCATCACCTGCCCCACCTGCAAAGGTAAGCGCCACTGAGAGTTTGCGGGGAAAACTGCCCACAACACCTTAACCACCTTTGTCGACGTTCTTTGTGTCTGGATTTGTTTCACTATGTATGTTTCATTTACATTTGCTACATATATTTGTTTCTCTTTTCACACATACATTATATATGTATACATATAAAATATATATATACGAGCTTGATGGTGTGCAGTAAGCTGCGCTGTAACCTGGTGCTGCCCGTCATGTCTCCCCTACCCTCCTGATCTCCTATCTACCCCGCCCCCACCCGGGACGGACAAATAGGTTTGCAGGAGGAGGGTGGATGTGTCATGTCTTCCCAACCTTCCGGATCCCCTAACAACCCCATCCCGACCCGGGGCAGACAACCAGGTTTGCAGAAGGAGGGTGGATGTGTCATGTCTCGCTTACCCTCCCGATCCCCTACCTACCCCGCCCCACCCTGGGGGGACAAACTAGATACACTCGGATGTTATTATAAATATACTGCATATGTATATATGTACAAAATATATATTATATTCTGATATATATATATATATATATATATATATATATATATATAATATATAAACACACACACACACACACACACACACACACACACACACACATATATATATATATATATATATATATATATATATATATATATATATATATATTATATGCATCGACTTAGAGAAAAACATCGGCGGGGTACACAACTAATATAAGTGCACACATCTCACACGTACGCAGACGCTAAAGGCAAATGACAGCAATTCTGAATATCGTCCTATGCACCCAATACTATACCTAAAAGTGTCTTCCCTATGAGGTTTTCGTCTCTTTTACTTTCAGAAGCCATCGTCTCATAAATTCAGCTTGTTTTCTTAAACGGCAGCTTTAACTAATTTCAGTATTTTGAATCAAGGCAAGAGAGCGGACCAAACCCTTTCGAAACCTCAATTTTTGAACTAAATCTCCTATCACGATGCTTATTAATACTTCATACTTCATAGGCTTTTTCCTTTGGTATTTAGAATTCATTTCTCATGTTATTCATACAACTGGAGTAAAAATTTACTGCAGAATGCCAGGTTAAATTTGGCTGTCAATTTCTCATTAACCGATGTTTGTGCAATACGGGCAACACCGATGTCTTTGTTTATTTCAGATCATAACAAGAACCATTATATTAACAAATGGCCAGCTTAGGTACTTTTGGAAATCTGGATATTTTTTTAGCCATTTTCCCATTCCTAAGGCAAAGTCAGATAATTCCAATGGCCATATTTGCAATTATTATACAAGCAATTCTAAAATGCTCATATCAGACTATTTCTTTTATATACACGCAATTCTAAAATGCTCGTATCAGACTATTTCTTTTATACACAAGCAATTCTAAAATGCTAATATCAGACTATTTTTTTTTTTTAATTCAAGTCATCATTTCGCTAGGAATGAAGTGGAGTCAACATATTAATTTTTGAAGGCACGTACCGTGACAAAAATGTAAGGTGGCAAAAATCTTGGACTTTTTTTTTTTATGCAAACCTTCGCAAGTCTTCATCAGTCATCATCCAAGAGTTCAGTTTACGTTTTCATTGAAATAGAAGTTTTCTGACCATGAACTTTTCTCGGTTTTTCCCAACGAATCTTTGTCATTCCTTAACCGATCATCAACAGAAATGAAGTGTACCATGTTTTATTATGTTTGGAATCTATTAGAACGAATTCTGAAAAATCTAAGCCATTTGGAAATGCATTTATTACGTAATGACTAATATATATACAGTCTATGACAGCTAAATTAGTGTCAACAAAGTGTCTTCTTATGCAATCAGTCAACGTAATTTTTCATACACCCATACATGCTGTTTATCACCAAGTTTCCTCACGGGAAAAGCTCATATCAAAAAACTAATAAACATTACCGGAAGATTTCCAATATTTTTTTTTAACATTAACTAACAAGCAATTTGCTTTAACATATCATTACTTTGTCAAACAGTAAGTTCCCCATGTGAGAAATCCAGTATAAGATAAAAGTCTCAACAAACGTTCAATGCATTTTCAGATTTAGAAGGAAACAAACCCATGCTCCAGAAATTGAGGTTAGCAAGTAGGTTTATTTAGATTAACTGAAACTGGTTGTATCGTTCTGAAATGTGTTTCACTGGATCCTTCATGCACGAAATAGTAATTAGATGATGAGAAAAACTTTAGCCCTTCCAAAAAGATAAGTAATTTGAATATGCGCTTTATAAGGTTTCTCAGGTGACAAAACATAGACCAGAAACGAAAATTATGTGCTTATGATTGACTGGTTGGAGATTTTTAAGAGTATATATATGAAACAAAATGGACAAATATGTCGGTTGTAAACTATTCATTTAAAAAAAAAAAAATGTGCTTTTGAACTGGATGAATTCTTGTGCTAAGTATTCCAAAGGAATCTTCATATGAGGATACCTAGGATTAGGCACTGAAATTGTGTAACACGTTGAATGCTTGAAGAGTTATGACGGTTCTTGTGAAAAATTCATAAAGTTGGCAGCCATCTTGGATTCTTATCTTGGTATAAGACGCCATAAACGATTATCTGGATTCTAATTTATTGTTAATGGATTCATGACTTGATGTAAGTAAAAGTTGAATGATACTTGCAAAGTAGCTGGGTTTAGATTAATACCTGTGAGTATACGACAGACCACACAAAATTTGGCACTTGAAATGAAGGCCACGTTATTCCAAAAAAAATTTCAATATAGCTCAGAGAACTTCCTGGTGAATTATATCACTTGTGAAAATAATATTTAACACCTTACGCAGGATTTACTGAGAAATCACTAATGTTCATTGTTTGGCACTTGAATTGAATTTTACCTGGATCTAGCACTTGAAAGTTTGCTCCCATTAAAAAAAAAAAATCATCCAAGATCCTTAGAAGTATGCACTGTTTAGCAGTCAACTTAAATTCAGGCAAAATACAACTGTACAAAGCTGCCACTTGAGCAACCAGCTTGAATCTGTTTTAGCACCGATTCTAAATACGACCAAGCAAAGAAAAAAAAAATTAAATTAAATTTCTCAGGATAGGATATTTCTACGTCAAGACATGTTAAATGGATTTGTTCATCCCTCACAATAAGTACGAGAAAAGCAGTTTTACATTTAACATTAGGAGACGAAGGCAGAAAAATTCCAGTGTACTGACTGGAGTCAGACTTTCACTAATGCCATCAAGTCAAGCCCACAACCTCGCATTTAATACTAATCTCTAATATTTTGTTATAAAAAGACTGACGCGGAACGACCAACATAAACTACCAACGTTATATAAATGTGTCGAATAACTTCTCTCTTAAGAGAAAAAAAATTCCGAATGATCCAGAAACAGAAGCGAAACAAAATTCCAGAATTCCTCGTTGGGGAAGAAAATGACATGCGGACTTCTAAAATTAGTACGTACATTCAACCCTCGAGTTCACGACTTCCCAACAATGTCTTCGGGACTGCAATGCAAAAAAGAAGAAATCAATAGATTAAGAAACTCAATAATTTCGTTTATCCAAAGGATAACATTGATTCTGCAAGCAAGTGTACAAAAATTAGTCTGAGTCCACAAAGAATGAAAATGGCTATTCATAATGTTTGTAAAATGTACATCTGCGCAAGTCTCTAATCAATTCATTATAAACAACATCCATACTCCGAGCTATTCTGCAGAGAGGAGCATACATAAGTTGTAATTTAGTTTAAATGCGAAAGCTAATTAACATGTGGAAACGAATAACGAAATAAACACGAAAAGAAGTCATAACAGAGGAATGTGGACCAGCAGTGTTGTTGGTCAAATGTTCCGTTTAACAAAGATTATCGAACATTTAGGATTGTCTTGGAATAGTTCTTTTCCAAGGACAGAAACAGAATGGTGCACAAAATGGAATGAAGATCATTTGGAAACTCACGGGTCAATCTAGTTTCTCTAAAAATAACTACTTCCCAATTACACATGACACTTCAAACACACACATGCATATATTTATGTTTTACATTTATATATAAATTATATGTATATAATATTTATATGTATATATATATATATATATATATATATATTAAAAACATTTACACACACACACACACACACACACATATATATATATATATATATATATATATATATACACATATACATCGAGTATACGCGTATACTGTACGTAACCACTTTTCCAGTAACCACATTCCCATGTTCGAAATCCATAGCGAGAGAGAGAGAGAGAGAGAGAGAGAGAGAGAGAGAGAGAGAGAGAGAGACCCCGTCTATTTTTAGCAAGGAACACTGTAAGCAGGACATAAGGGCGATACAGTACCTAATTACGGCAAACTGGCCGTTACGACACTCCACAAATTATCGGTGGCATACCTAGAACCCTATAATTTCTGACTTCGTATGAAAAGAGTTACCAGCATTATGGTATAAATATCTTGGATCTTGGACAATTTGACAAACAGCCGCAATGCCATAATTGATCGACCTCTTCCTGCCTTCCAGAAACCCTGACAAAGAGATAGATTCAGTCATGCGGAATTTACAGTGGTCCTTTGAACTGGTGATATTTACAGTTTTGGTCCTTTGAGAAATATACTGGTGATAGATTCAGTCATGCAGTTCAACTGGTGATATTTATAGTTCAAAACTCTGTGTCTAGAAAATTAATCTTTCTCTCTCTCTCTCTCTCTCTCTCTCTCTCTCTCTCTCTCTCTCTCTTCTCAGAAAAATATCAAAATGGAACCCTGACATAGATGTGGAACCCTGACAAAGAAAACTGTTAAGAAAATAGAAATATACTAGATTGGAACCCTGACAAAGAGATAGATTCAGTCATGCGGAATTTACACAGTGCTCCTTTGAACTGGTGATATTTATAGTTCAAAACTCTGTGTCTAGAAAATTAATCTCTCTCTCTCTCTCTCTCTCTCTCTCTCTCTCTCTCTCTCTCTCTCTCTCTCTCTTCTAGAAAAATATCAAAATGGAACCCTGACATAGAGATTCAATTATGTGGAATTTACAAAGATGTCCTTTAACTAGTTACGTTTTAGTACAAAACTTTGTTAAGAAAATCTCTCTCTCTCTCTCTCTCTCTCTCACGAATTTAAACTTTTCACCGTGAAAAAGACAAAGTGTTCGATTATAACATGGCATTAACTAAGGCAAACAACATCAATATCAATTACAAAAGACATCACAACAATTATAATTAAGGCCACAATATCAGAACAGGAAACAAACATCAGGCGATATGTGTAATGCACGATCTTCCAACATATAATTTCCGTTTTAGTTCCCCATTACAACAATTACTATAATTCCTCTCAGAATAACCATGTAATGGCAGCAATAACGCCTTACCATTACAGTCGCTGCGAACAGAACTGTTGAAAAATTAATTTGTTTTGAAAGGTGACGCGACAAAGGCGGCCAAGTCATTAGAATCAATTTCTCTGTTTTGCCAGATAAGTAAAATGAATTTTCAATGTAGAGACGAATATGTCTCTTGAAAGGAGCGAGATTAAATGATTCAGGAAATACGGAGTAAGAAAAAGAATTCCTCGTTATGGAAGGGAAGGGAAGGAGAGACTCGGCAAGAATTATTATTATACGAGTTTGTTGGCGCGCGCTACGCGTGCTGGAACTTGGCGCTGCCATCTCACTACCCTCCCGATCCCCTACCTACCCCGCCCCACCCGGGGCGGACAAACAGTTTTGCAGGAAGGTGGCAGATGTCTCCCCAACCTTCCCGTTCCCCTAACTACCCGACCCCAACCTGGGGCGGACAAACTAGTTTCTAGGAGGTGGGTGGCTGTGTCATGTCTCCCCTAATGTCACCCGGAGGAGGACAGACAATATCAGATCCGTAGTAATAAAAGAGAGGGTCGAGGCGGAGAGCCATGATTACCCGATGCTCTGACCGAGGTAGCTTCACCTTGCATACTTAAATCCAGAGCAGTGGTCAGGAAGCTGACACTTACTTGTAGGGAAAGTCTGAACTTGGAAATTATTATCCACAAAATACAGTTTTATTGCATTACTTTTTTACATAAAAAGAAGACAAAACATAAAAATATAATTCTGATATGGTCACAGATTACGGAAGCAAATCATCATTCAGCTGTAATTTGTGAATTTTTAGTGTTTGGTTTTATGAGGAGCGGAAAGGTTAAGCAGCAGAAGTAATCAAAACGATTTGAAACAAAATGAACCTTTATCGTGCACGCGATAATACCGTTAGTGGTTCTCAAGAAAGAAACATTACATAAAAAAAAGGTGATGGAGGTGAGACACTTTGAGACTAATATAAGACCTTCAGTAAAAGGATCCTTATTCCCCTTCAGAACGAAGGAAAGATAAGCCTTAATTCAATTAATGTTAAGGCTTTACCTTATTTATACCATTACGGGTGCAATACTAAGATTATTGTACACAGTAATTAGGTCAACGGCCGTTTGGTTTTTAGTGCATTATGCTGTTACCCGAACAGTAGGCGCCATTTGAATCACAGAAAACGTAGCTCTTTCAGTGGCAATCATTTACAAAATGCAGACGAGTCTAAAGGGTTATGTAGTCATACAATCCACTTTTGATTTGCAGGATTTCAAAATACTGAGGGTTTGTGAACAGAAATAATCAAATTCAGTACTCTGTCATTAAGGGGAAAAAATTGAAATTTTTGGACCATGAAATTTTTTTTTATATATATATCAGGGAGCATTCAACATCTCCACTCGGTTATGTTCTGAATACTTGGTGGGGAACTCTGCACTGAAGCAGGGGCGTCAGCTGGGTCATTCCGGATGCAACGTCTGGGTGGTTGGTACCGGAGGGTCATCGTACAACTAACAAAATGTAGTGTAGTGCTACAGCCCCATACTTTGGTCTTTTACAGATTATCGTTCTCGTGCTAGAGTCCATACTTATGGTTTCTATCCTTAGAGCCCACTGTAAGTTTAGCTGCCAATCAGTAATTTTTGTTTTTCAATTGTCAGACATTTTCAACCCATCCCCTTTCCTCTGCAAATAGTCTTTGGCTTGTTTCTGAACAACATGGAAACAGCAATAACAACAGCAACAACAACAGTGAATAGACTGATTTAAAATTTTTTTGTGATTAAAATACTTTTGTCATAAATCGTGATAAAAAAAACGCGAATCATAAATACAATTAACAAATACAAACCGACCGTGTACCAATTTTCTATATTTGGTCCCTAGAAAAACGTGGACAGTAGCAATTAGTACAGTGTCTCCTACGGCAATGACGCTTGTCATTTGGGGAACAGCATTTATCTTCTTAATCATAACCCATTATGCCATTAATTACGATTCCACTTCCTCTTCCTGATACATTACTTATTCGCGAGTGACCTATAAAGGTACCAACAATCATTAGTAACGACAAAAATAAGAAGCCCTTCCATCACGGTTAAGACCACTTTTAGTTTTCTGTAAAAGAAAACTACTGAGATGGCTTTGTGTGTCCGTCCGCACTTTTTCCTGTCCGCCCCCAGATCTTTAAAACTACTGAAGCTAGAGGGCTGCAAATTGGTAGGTTCATCATCCACCCTCCAATCATCAAACATACCAAATTGTAGCCCTCTAGCCTCAGTAGTTTTTATTTTATTTAAGGTTACAGTTAACCATGATCGTGCGTATGACAACGCTATAGGTGCCAACAACAAAGGCCACCACCGGGCCGTGACTGAAATTTTCATGGGTCGCGGCTGAAAGTTTCATACAGCATTATAATCTGTACAGAAAACTCGATTGCTCCAAAGAAACTTCAGAATATTTTTTACTTGTTTATTCTCTTCCCAAATTTCCCGTTAAATCCAGTCTTAAATTCCCAACGGATTTCCACTGGCCCGTATGAATATATTAGCGATGCGGTTCTCATCGGTCATGTCTAAATTAGGAACGTGTTTCCCAACACTCGACCGTAATTAGGGACGTATTTCCCATCTACCTGGTCTAAATTAGGAACATGGTTTCCCCGCGCCTGGTCTAAATTTTACCAATATGAGGGATGCGTTCCCTTTAGCCCTGACCTAATTCAAAAAAAGGGTTTCTCATCGGTATAGCGTAATTTAGGGATGTATTTTCCATTGGCGTGGTTTAAATGAGGAATCATTTCGATTAGGTCAGGTCTAAATTACGAATGAGTTTCCCATCGGCCAGATCTAAACTGGGGACGAATTACCGATCGGCCTCGTCTAAATTAGGAAACGTGATAAATAAGAGGTATGTTTCCCATCAGAAGACTTCTAAATGAATTTCCCAACAACCTAGAGACAAGTTTGCGTTCTGACTGGTCCACCTCAAGGATGCGTTTCCCAATACTCATGTCTAATTTTAGAATGGCTTCCCTTTAACCTGGTCTATATTAGGCATTTGTTTCTAATCGGCATTTGCATTAAAACTGATATGCTTGGTTTAACAGTTAGCATCAAGATACCAACATGTTGAAAACACACATAACCCACTAAGCTTAATTAACATGTGCGACTGTGTGTTAGTTACTGAGCGCAAATATTTCAACCACACTTTTTTACTTTATATATATATATATATATATATATATATATATATATATATATATATATATATATATATATATATATATATATATATATATATATATATATATATATCAGATGAAGGTAGCATAAGTTTATTATCATTAAACACACAACACAACGAAAATTTCGATTTTTTTTTCAACGTACACAAACACACACACACATTTACATATATGTATGCATGTACGTACGCGTATGTGTACGTATGTATGCACCAAAGTCGCAGAGGGTTGCTAGAAATGAGGCCAGGAGGGCAGCTCCAGTGATCATTACAAGATACTCTTCAATTTGGCTTAGAATTCAGACATCATATATCCCATTCTCAAAGCTGTAAAATTTAAAACCGACTCATCCATGAAAACGGCCGGATCAAATAATGAAATCAAAATATATTTAACTGCTTGTTTTCAGCAGTTCTTTCCGAGAGCTGATGCTCTGATAATGTCAGAGTGAAACAACCAACACCTCCCAACTTTCTTCCCGTTTATTTCACCTCCTAAATATCACTTTTACTTTTCCTTTCAACTTCGATTGGACGATAGGATTTCATAGCACGCTCCGCCGGCCTCCTTACATGTTACACAAAGCAAATTATCATGCCGGCGACTGTCTGACATTGACCGCATTCGAACAGTGACGCAATATCAAAATGAATAACGTGAAATTCATTGAAAGCTCAATATTTACATTAATTAGGTCGTACTTGGATAGTTCGACAAGTAATAAAAATATCCAGACTATGAATCATAACAATTTATGAGTTGAAAGGGTGCAATATATTTATCCCTACAAAAATTAAACCTTCATTATAACAGGAGTTAGATCATTGATTACGACCAATAAAATGCAGAGTTGATGTTACGAACTATACACGCCATTTAGGGGTATGTAAAATTCGACCAAATATTATTCAATTCTTCAGCAGAATTTATCGGCAAAGAATTGCTTGGAATACTGTGTGTGTGTGTGTGTGTGTGTGTGTGTGTGTGAGAGAGAGAGAGAGAGAGAGAGAGAGAGAGAGAGAGAGAGAGAGAGAGAGAGAGAGAGAGAGAGAGAGAATTTTTTGAGGATTTAAGTTGATTTTCAAGGAGAATGAAACTGTAACTTGTACCAACACAATTTCCATCAACCGGTCTACCGGTTTCACAGCCTAAAATGTAATTCGAAGGAAAACTCCTGTTCTATAGCTAATAAAACATTAAAGATGAACAATACAAATTTCAAAGAAACTTGACTCAAGCAGGGTAGGTACTACTGAAAAGTTGGCATTACATATATTTAGTAAATATATACATATATATATATATATATATATATATATATATATATATATATATGTGTGTGTGTGTGTGCGCATGTATGTATGTATGTATGTATGTATATATATATGCATGACTTGCAATGTCGTTTCTTCATTTCCTTAAAGTGCTAATGCATGTGACTTCTACAATTTACAATTTACTGGCAAATCTTCAAATGTCTCAAGTGCTTTTCCAATCTTCAATACAACCATACTCATTCTTTCATAAACCAACAGCTGTTTCAACCATCCATGCTAGCATTCGTGAACATACACCATTACAGCAGCTCACCTGCGCGCGTGCACAGTCGCCTCAGTGAGCGCAGATACTTGAGAAACAAACTGCGATTTTCTTCAAGGAAGACTGTTCGTGGGAGGCGACCATATTTTCCGGAAAAGCTGACGTGTTGTCGTTCCTTCTCTTCTACTGCGTATCGATCTCCCTTCAATCCTTCCGTGACAATAGGTTACTCACTGCGTTACCAGAGTTATGCTGTGAGCCTCAGCAAACCGTGCCGAGTAGCAAGCACGGAATTTTGTGGGAATGAACAGCCTGGGAAAATGGCTGGGTTTGTGAGTATGTATGTATGTATGTATATATGTATGTATGAGAGAGAGAGAGAGAGAGAGAGAGAGAGAGAGAGAGAGAGAGAGAGAGAGAGAGAGAGAGAGAGACTTAAATAAAAACAAAGCGATAGAGCATGACGAACGAGCCGTATAAAATCCCCAAAACAAAATTAAATGAATTTATTATTAATATTATTATTATTAATGAGAACACATTCTTACGGACCAAGAAACGCCATTTAATTGACTACCCCTCTTCCACAAAACTGAATGGCCCCAAGTTCACAAATAAACCAACAAATGAGAAAGGATGATGGTAAAAGAAGAGGCGTGTAATAAATAATTCTAGAAATCAAGACATTACGCAAAAAAGGGTGCAAATATACAAAGTTAATTCGTAATAATAAAAGCCAGCGTGATGGCTATGTGCACCCTCCGGCAAAGAAAGTGAAACCTAAATTTATGGCAGGCCATGATACAGGAACCACAGCAAGACTCGGTATTTGAGAATACTGACTATTTTTACTACTCGAATCAAGGTAATTAAACTTGCAATGAGATGACCTAGTTGTCATATCAAGGTAATTAAACCTGCAAATGAGATGACCTAGTTACCATAAACAGGGTTCATGAATAATTAGTGTTTCCATTTACCAACATTTCTTGCACGAATACTGACTAACGGCATGTGCAAACATGTCATGCAATATTATTATTAGGGTCTAATTAGCATCTAAGTCTGATTTGAAGACCATTTAAACATATTTTTGTATCTTAAAGGTTACAATCCCATGGATATTGTGTGAAATAGAACTCGAGAGTTAACCAGTTTGATCATTGCTGCAGACTGCAGGACCAAGTTGATTTGGGCAGCCATGCCTGTATCGGATTCAGAACCCTCCCTCCATCCCCATCCCCAAACCCTAAAGCACCTACCTATCAGAAAAAGGCACTAAGAAAAGCATCTTAATTTTGATATTCTAACAGGAATATATTAAACGTCCAACAACGCCATCATTATTCCAAGAAAAGTATCTACTAAATATTTAATAATCAAGGATATCTGAGGAAATGTTAGGGCGTGCTTGACCCAATTTTATTTACCAAATAAACCTGATTTATAGAAATACTGCACTGTAATGCAAGGTAAATCAATGTACATAAAACTTTCAAAACCAAAGAACATTGCGGAGGACATAAATCCTTAAGGGTTATATGACACAAATTCCCCAAAAAATCGTTACTATCAACAACAACTGTGACTCGGGTATCTATTAGAGAGAACAGACAATTTCACGCTAGAACATGGCACAAAAGCGCTAATTCACAAGTCTTTCATACATTTGCTGTAGGCCACACGCACATGACTCACGTGATTTTGATCTTATTCACAAGAAAATAAATCAGACACCAAACGGGCGAAACTTTAATCACTTTCTTTCTGTGATTGCCGAAAGCCATTAGTCGTTTTTACGATGAAAGTGACGTGCACGTTGGATTACGCAGACGGGAGAGAGACTGGTTTGGCATAAAAGTAGTTCTTAGAATGAAACTAGTTCTGAGGCAAGGAGTATTTTGTCTCCACGGCTGTGTAATATTTTTATGGATGAAGTGACGAAAGAATCTTGGAAAGGCAAATTTTGGTGTTGAGCAAATTCATAACGTAGCGTGGAGCACAAAGGACTCGCTGAATACATTGTCGATTTGCAATAACGAAGAAAGACTGCGGTGGCTAGTAGAAGACTCTGAAATTTATTGTAAACAGAGAAAAGCGTTAAGAAAAATGTTAGCAAAAGATAGGCTTTGCGAACAGACGGAAGCCAAAAGGATGGGCCAATAAATGTTACAATGAATGCTGGAAATATGGGAGTTTTTCCGAGCGTACCGCCTATACGTTTTTGCCTTACTTTCAGCTTTTCACCTAGCTGTCTCATAACGACACTTGATCCATACACACTCTTCTTCAACTAAACTCGAACTGATCTCTTGCTTTCTCAGTCAAAATCCTATCACACACCTTTCCCTAGTAAACTCAGCAATGTTATATATACTATACCATTCCTACAACCGTCTATCACTGCGTTATCTTTAAACAACCATAGCTATCCCACTCATCAGTGACTAATATATTTGTCTCACCCACGTACGCCTTAGAAACCTTGTTTATCTACACAGTCACCTAAAACTTTACCTCAGGGCCTCACTTGTATTCCTAAAAACCAGGGAGTCTTTCTACTTTGCAGCATCTTAACTGTTTTCCACAAGCATTCTCAATCTTACACAAAACCTGTCCACTCCTGCAACATTACACTCTGCCTCTTTTCTATATTTCACATTCAAGAAATCCTCAGAGCACTCGATCCACTGATTCAGGACTACGTCCATTTCACAAAATTTCTCCAGTTTAACTCCCTGTTTTCAGATCCATTTGTTGATTAACCTTCCTTTCCGCAACTGCCTTCCAGAAAAATAACTTTTAATCTTCAAAAGTTCTTACTCACATTCCCTTCTCTATGGTAATCACATGCCTTCTTTTTCTCACTCTCACTTTCCTTTTGACTACAATACCCATCCTCATGTATACCTGTACATAATCTTCCCTTTTGTCATACAACTGCACCTCCAATGGCCTAATCTTCGTTCTTCCTTCACTAAACCTTTCATTCCCGCACCCCAACGTTTAGCTGTTTTCTTCTCTCATCCTACACTCCTACAACTACAAACGGTCTCTCCTACCTTCGATGGTGACCACCAAGAAAAACCCACACACAGGCGACACACAAGCACCTTGAACATCACTGGGACATGGCGCGACGCTACAAATACTTTCAGAAAACCAGGGGTGTAAAACTAAAACCTTCTGACGCTAACCCCATGGAACTGAAAAAAAGCGTGTGCCATGGTGAAAATTATATATATACTCTCTCTCTCTCTCTCTCTCTCTCTCTCTCTCTCTCTATATATATATATATATATATATATATATATATATATATATATTATAATATATATATATATATATATATATATATATATATATATATATATATATATATATATATATATATATATATATATATATATATATATATATATATATATATATATATATATATATATATATATATAAGGCAATACCACTTTCCCTCGTGGTATTGCCTTTATCTATATATTTACCACGTTCCATATTTTCGTGATTCAGTTATACACACACATATATACATATATATAAACACATGTATATATATATAATTATACATACATACAGTACACACACACACATATATATTAAACAGGAACGCTTTCATTTTCTTTTGCATCTACCGGGAAGATATTTCTCTGGCTACGTGACGTGACTTTCGGGGGTCTTCTTACAAATGGATACTGTTTCGAGCTCATTGACTCAAAGGTTAATATCAGGTACATTTGAGATTTTTACTTGATTTTTCTTTTATTTTCCTTGAGTTTCTATTCTCCTTTCGCTATTTAAAGGAAATATTTGTTAGGTAATCCCAATTTTCCTTTTTCCTACAAAATTCAGAAAACCTTTCTCTGTGTCACTTCATTAAATAGTTTATATCTTCATAAAACTTATCAACTTGAGTGCCCTGAACTCAAACTGAGGCCAACATAACAAGCAAAGATACCTCTAGAGCGACTTGAATGATGCTATAAAATTCAACTCGACAGAGACAACATAAATGCATTCTGTGACATCTTAACGGGATTTCCGCTAAAAAAAAAAAAAGTGAGGGGGTGGGATTTTTTGTTGGCACTAAGCAAAAATCTGGTTCTAAAAAACTATGTTAATAAAACAAGCATAAAGCTTTGTTGGAGACAAAGATTGTTTTCACATCTTCGGCTCCGACATGAACTCTGTAATAACACTTGGTTATGAGTCCAACTTTCTTCGTACAAATTCTTCAGTTTCATTAATTTCGTCAACCATTTGTGTATTCACTTCAACTTGTTAACAGTTCTTTGAGTTAAATTTCATATTCTTTGATCATTTCTTTCCTTTTTTGCAAGTTGGCATTCTACTCTGTGTAAGTTAGCCAGGCAAATTTGGCCCTTTTGGCTTTGTCCAAAAATTTCCACAGCTATTACCAATATTAATACTATTACTATTAATAACCAACGCTCAAAACTTGTTAGGTCTTTAACAGACATACGAAAACCATAACCAATACATAAAGAAAAATATCAGGAGGAAGACAGTCATGGCGTGTAAACCTGAGCTCCAGAAGATGAATAATTGGTAACGAGTTAGGCTTATGCGAAACTGTTCAATGACAAGGAACAGCCCAGTCTGTGTGAGTTAGATCATAAATCCATAAGGCCTAGAATGCCTCCACATGACAGTGGCTTTGTACCATTCTCTCGGTCAATACCTATTATTTCGTAAAATTAATGACCATACTAATGGACATTATGGATCGGGAGTTCTGGGTCAAAAACGCACAGAGAAAATAACTCACAATAAATCAGAGGCAAAGAAGTGACAGCCATAGCTAAATCATAAGGAGAGCCTGTGTTACTAAACACAATAGTGTCCTCCTGAGTAAGCGCTCCGTCTGTGTTCACGTTAGTCTTGTTCAGTTATAGGATTTGTAAACATTTCTGCTTTATCAAAATTGTGAAGCATTATCATTATTCCTTCCGCTTAAGACTGAAAACGCAGTGTAAGTCATACCTGAGGATGAGGAGGGCTGGGGAGGGACTGGATGAATGGGACTTCAAAACGCAAATCAATCAGATTTCCTTCGCTGGAGCCACGAAAGTCGGGTGAACCATTTTAGTTTTCTGTAAAAGAAAACTACTGAGATGGCTTTGTCTATCCGTCCGCACTTTTTCTGTCTGCCGTCAGATCTTAAAAACTACTGAGGCGAGAGGGCTGCAAATTGTTATGTTGATCATCCACCCTCCAGTCATCAAACATACCAAATTGAAGCCCTCAAGCCTCAGTAGTTTTTATTTCATTTAAGGTTAAAGTTACCCATGATCGTGCGTCTGGCACCGCTATAGGTCCCAACAGCACATGCCACCCCCAGGCCGTGGCTAAAAGTATCATGGGCAGCGACTGAGAGTATCATGGGCCGTGGCTGAGAGTTTCATAAACCATTATACGCTGTACAGAAAACTCGATTGCCCCGACGAAACTTCAGCACATTTTTCACTAGTTTACCATTGGAGTTACACTGGATAAGCCTTTATATATATATACTCTATTTTCCACATGAAATTCTGCTGTCTCAGCAGGATGGCCCAGGATCCTGCTTATCTCTCCGATCATTATCTCTCCTTATGGAACTTGTGGGGTTGAATTTAGTAAAAAGCGAGATCGCTTCTTGAAAGAAGGGACACTATAAAAAACGGAAATCTTGAGCAGGGAAAGATTCCAATGTTTGGCAGATACAGGACAGAAACTTCAAAATGCCTTTACGCAGACGAGTTTAAAATAACTTGACAACGTATATACTCACCGCATGCATTAAAATGGAAAGCTCTCATATTCGATCTATGGAAAGCCTGAATGATTAGGGTGTCACTGCTCTGAAAATTACTCAGACCACACGAAAATTAATACAATAAGTTAGACATTTATTATGAAATGCACAAAAAACTTGAATTAAATCACGTTCCTGGAACCGTTATATAGAAAAAATATACTAAAATATTAAAAACACAACAGTACCAACAACTGATCTTTACAGAGACAAGCGACTATAAGCAAACCACTGGAAAAAAAATTCAAGAATGTTTTATTAAAAAGAAACTAATACAGTAAGAAAAAATGTCCAAAGCAACATCTAAAGTTCCAGGAAATTTTCAGCAACAAACCCCTGCAGTTTGCAACTTCGCAATCAATAACAAAACCGCGGGAATTCCCTGAATCACAGCCAATGGACAAAACAGGACACGTCGAGTGAATCGGTTCAGCAAAGGCATTTAAAAATGTAAGCAGATTCAGCAGAGAAGTAATGGCACATCGAAGATATAAAAATAGAAACATAATTACACTTGAAAATTATTCGAAGTTGCCCTGGTCATCGAGAACTATTACGGTGAACCAGCTAATAATAATAATAATAATAATAATAATAATAATAATAATAATAATAATAATAATAATAATAATAAGAGGTAGGAGAAGAGGCATTACATAGTTTTCTAAAATGGTACAATAATAATAATAATAATAATAATAATAATAATAATAATAATAATAATAATAATAATAATAATAATTAGGCAGAATACTATCTCGTAGTGTTAAACCATAGAGACAACGCGTTGTTTCAACTACCTTCAGGAACTACCAAAGTTCACGGGTGGAAAATTATACTGGGATTTGTCTGTATCTATCTATCTATCAATTTATTTATTTATTTAACTGGATGTTTTGGGAAAGCGTTTCTTCAACCCACCTTCAGCACACAAATGAAGGATGTGCAGGGTTTCTTTTCTTAACTGAACTGTAAAACTTTGTACATCCTACATTTGTACTGGGGGGATAGAACCAATGTTTACTCGCAACGTCCAGTCAAGTAAATATATAAATAAAAATTTAATGAATAAATAAAAACCAAACCCAGTAAAAAAAATTAAGAAACTGGATGCAGTCGAAAAGTCCACCTCTCTAAAAACTACAATAATAACCATAATAAGGAGAAGAAAAGAAGAGGAGAAAAAGCAGCACTATATTATTTCCAAAATCATGTAACATCATCATTCTAATAATTTAAAAACACAAGATGCACATAGGCGTCAATAAAGACGAACAAAGTACGGACTATTCTATCAATAAAATAAGATCCATTTAAAGATTCTTGAAAAATTCTAGAGTTCAACCTGTTTTCAAAAGGCACATATATTTAAAATAGTATAATTCAGATCCAAAAAAGCATTATTCTATAAAAAGGAGGTACCGAATACCAAAAATACATACACTTCCCTGCCTTAAAATTACTCACTTCATATTCCAGGGACAAACATTTTCATCAAAAAAGATCAATTATACCTACACAAATACTCATCACCTCCTCAGGTTTACCTATTCAATCCTAAAGCGGGTGTATGTTATACCTTGAAAAATTTACGCAGTGTGTCAAAAAGAACAGGTCATATCTTTAAAAATCCATACATAGTGTCTCAAAGATACACAGCTTAATAAAATACATATGACGCCCTAAAAAGAGCATACATTTCGAAATGAAGTGTGCAGTCCATCACAAAAGCTTCGTAATATTTTTTTCTTAGTAAATCAATACACTATCCACTAAAGACGTAAAGGTGAATTCTTATAATGGTCTTGCTTTATGCCGTGATATCTCTCTATTGGTCTAGGATTGATGCGATTTCTGAACTCTGGAGCGCTTATTCCGAGAAAAAAAAAACACACGTACGCACACGCAAACAAAACATACAAATAGATCGCATTCTTTAATGCTTGAAGGAATTCGCCAAGAACATGGCACCAATAATCATATATATTTAATATTAGTAATTACTTCAATATAGTTACCATTCGAAATTTTTCGTACTTCATGAGAACATAACCAGTTATTAAGTCACTATGTCAACGTAACACACACACATACACACGCACGTGTATGTATGTATATATATATATATATATATATATATATATATATATATATATATATATATATATATATATATATATATATATATATACATACTATATATATATACATATATATATATATATATATATATATATATATATATATATATATATATATATATGGAATTAAAAGTTATTTATATATTCTTTTCAAACAAACTGCTCTTTAGTATCTAATGAAGTAATCTGTTCATTCTGGATCGTCATTTTACCATAGGTCAATCTTTGTCATTTGCTCTTGACTAACGGTATATTGTCCTAAATCTTTTGCCTTTACGATTTTAAATAATATTTGATTTGATTAATTCACACACACACATATATATACACATACATACTGTATATACATACACACTTAAACAGCTCTTACCAGACAGCAGTTTTCATCAAAGTTCCAATGTTGAGTCGTGTGAATTTATCAAATCAATTATTATTGAAAATCGTAAAGGCAAAAGATCTAAGATATATCAAGATAGTCATGAGCAAGTGGCAAAGATAGATCTACTGTAAAAATGCTAATCCAGAATGAATGGATTACTTCAACACACACTATAACAAAGCAACGAGGCATAAAGGATGTATAAAAATATTTTCCAATTCCACAAGAACTTCAGCTAAACCATATTTCTGAATGGCATATATGACACTATGAAGAAAAGAAGAAGAAGAAGAAGAAGAAGAAGAAGAAGAAGAAGAAGAAGAAGAAGAAGAAGAAGAAGAAGAAGAAGAAGAAGAAGCTTGACAGCAGTGAGTAATGCAACTTCTGGAAAAACAGCCACTGGTAGTTAGTCCCGTTAATTGTATGTAAGTAAAAATTATAAGGACCTTTAAGATATTCGCTTTCAGCAGAACTGGTCCTCTGTTGACAAGCACTTGTTTAATAACTGTGTCAAGAGCTTCACAAAACGGTAAATATTCGACAATTCAGAATATATTCTGAAAAAAACTTAAAGCTAAATACACCGTCGCTTTAGACAGCTTTACACCAAAGCTGGCAAGCTACTTAAAAGAACACTAATTATCCTTAGAAATGTCAAGTATCAAATAGCTGAAATAGTTTCTGAATATTTTACAGAAGAACAAAACTGAAAAGTCAAAAAATAAAGGTGAACAGCTTCCCCAAAATAAAACTTCAAAAATGGCTCGGATCCAATCAACAACTGGAATCTCAACAGATACAGAAAACATCATCAAGGACTAGTCCCATCTGTGAGGAAATCCTTTGACCTTCTACGTAAATGTATATGCAAACTCAAAAGAATTTTGCTAAAATGAAAATATTACCAAGACAAGAACTCAGTCAAAATGAGAATATTACTAAACAAACTGTTAAAAGAAAAATGTTCTCTATTCAGGGTCACTAAGGAAAAATGTTTCACTCAAAACACTAACCCTGTCAAAAGAAAAATGTTCTCACCAAAACAAGAACTCCGCCAGAAGAAGAATATTACACTAAAAACAGGAACTCCGCCAAAAGAAAAATTTTATCCATAACAAAACCTGATAAAAAAGGAAGTTACACTCAAAACAAGAAATCCTTTAAACGTCAAGTGTTAAATTTACAAGAGCTGTCAAAAGGAAAATGATGCCCCCGAACACTGACAGAAGAAAAATGGTACTCACAAAACAAGAACTTTGTCAAAAATAAATATGTTACACTCACAACAAGAACGCGTCTAAACAAAAATGGCGAACTCAAAACAAAAACGAAGGAAGAATCTTGCATTCAACAACAAAAAAAAAAAAAAAAAACCTCAATACGAAGGCGGCGCACACTGAATCTGAAAGGAGAGGTGGTAACCACAGAGGTCTTAACCCTCAAAATAATGAGAGAAATATCAGTGCCTAACATTTCAAATGTAAATATAAAATTCAGTGGAAAGACCTTAAGATCCTTGTTTACTGTGTTTAATGACACTTTACTAAACAATACAACCTTTTCCTTAATAAGCCTTGACTTTTATTCCAACGAAAATTGCCTAAAATGAAGTTTTCCTTTAAACTTCATTTTGTTTCCTTAATCAGTACACCTCTTGCTTCCACAAGAGATATGGTAACAGCTCTATTGCTCCACTTTTATTTCAGTTTGAGCCTATTTCACAAGTTAATTGTCTCACCTTATGGTCTGTATGTTCATTATCTAACAACAATTTCCTCCCCACTTATTCCAGATTCAAACTCTTAGCTTAAGTTTCTCATACTGCATTTTTATGTTCATTGTTTTAGCACAAGCACCTCAATATTTTGGTATGTAATTTGTATCAACTTTTAGAAAGTTTTTTTTTTTTTTTTTTTAAGTCGTGTCTCTGGTTTTATATTTTTATGCTACTATATTTATGTTCATATTTTTGACTTCTCAAGCCTAGAAAATGAGATTTAGTTCCAAAATAAATGTGGAAATGTCTTTTGATGAGTGGGGTTAAATTAAAACAGAGTTAGTGACGCACGTGGCTCGAATTCCAGTGAAATTACTGTTCCGTTTGTTAAGGCATAATTGTTTCTTGTTAACTGCGTTTGGTTTACTCTGGTTTTCGTATACTGCACGTTGGTTTCCCTTTTTTGTTATTCTGGTCAATTAAAGAGTGCTTGTCAGGTGATGCTTGCATTTAATTTGAATTTCGCTTCGTGCTTTTGCTGAGGACACTATCAAATCCTGGACAAACCTTTTACACTGAGTATGTATGTATGTATGTGTGTATTTATATATGTATATATATATATATATGTATATATGTATAATATATAATACACCTATATATATATGTATATATATATATACCTATATATATATATATATATATATATATATGTATATATATATATATATATATATATATATATATATATATATATATATATATATATATCAAAAGGCCAACTTCTGGGGCTAAATCCTATCGTTAAGGCTCATTAAGACAAGAACTTGAACATTTGCAGACGACTATTCAGCCGTTCGCCAAAGAAAGACCACCTAACGCTACTCATCACGAGATGAGAAAAAGAAGAAAGAAAGAAAGGAAGAAGAAAGAAAGAAAAAAAGGAATAAATGTAAACATTGGCAGTTCCCCGTACTTTCAGCCACTGCATAAATTATTCAGAAAGATCAACACTCCACTACACATGTAGCCACTGGACCTGTCGTTTATCATGAACAGCCAGACTGACTCATACCGACAGGTCCAGTCTTCCATGTTATTACTTTTGCTCTCTCTCTCTCTCTCTCTCTCTCTCTCTCTCTCTCTCTCTCTCTCTCTCTCTCTCTCTCTCTCTCTCTCTCTCTCTCTCTCTCTCTTTATTCAGTATATATATATATATATATATATATATATATATATATATATATATATATATACATATATATATATATATATATATATATATATAATATATATATATATATATATAAATATATATATATATATATATATATATATATATATATATATATATACATATATATATATATATATATATATATATATATATATATATATATATATATATAATATATATTTCACTATATATATATATAATATATATATACCCGCTAGGATATATATATACATATAAATATTTTATATATATATATATATATATATATATATATATATATATATATATCACTATATATATATATATTATCAACAAATATATATCACTCAATATCGATTTCACTTTAACTTAGCAATACATAACACCCTGCTAGGATTATCATCGATACGTGCAAAAATTTTCCTTGGGTGTATGTTATTCAAAAAATATAGTGAATTCGATGACAAGTGCTCTCTGTGGCTTGATATTTGTGAATATAGAGAAGTCCTTAGTGCGCATAAAAACATATATATATGTATATATATATATATATATATATATATATATATATATATATATATATATATATATATATATAATGTACATTATATATATATCATATATTAAATCAATAATATGTAGGCTTTACAATAAAGTATTCACAAATATAAAGCCCCAAATACATCTTAATATCGAATTCATTTTCACAATTTTTACCTTTAGAATAACTCACTCTCGTTGGGTATTATACATGATAACTCCATTTTGTCCCTCAGGATTCGAACATATTATACCTTCTGGGTTTGATACAGAAATGACAGTAGCAGTGATCCACAAGGTTATGAGCATCTGATATTAAGGGGTGTTTTTGGCGTAATATCTGGGAGTATACAAAGTCATGTTTGAAGCAGTGGTATGCAGTGGTATGCAGCGAAGGATCAATGTACGCATTCAAATATCTATGGATATCGTTATAACAGTCTACATCGTCTGTGAGCTATGATTTCACGACGTTCCTTCAAAAACAACCAGTGGCATTTCATTCCCCTCAAAATTAACTTACTGGTATCAAACCATACCGGTATGCAAATATCTAAATATGATTCATGCATACTTATTACATGCACTGCCCTTTAGTTTTGGAAAATTCCACGTTGTTTTTTAAGGAAATATTTTTTCCAAATATATAATGAAAAGATAAAAAATAACATCAATAGGAAACTGTCGTCTGCCAGCCAGTGAAACAATATATGACTCGCGGATTACAACACAATATATAAAACCACGTGAATCATCAAAGTGGGAATCTTCCTTCCTGTGTTTCAGGAATCTTCTTAAGTGCTTCCTTTTAAAAATGGGTTTATTGCCACTTATGAAATAAATTTCATTAAAAATTTCTTTTGTCTCACTGACCAATGTGGGATCAGGTGAGGCGGTGTTCGTCTCAGCACCATGAAAAATGATTGAAGAAAACTAGTAGTTGTCCTGTAAAAGAAAGGTGTCTATAACGCTGTCCCGCTCCAAGAGTCATGAAAAGAGAGTCTCTCTCTCTCTCTCTCTCTCTCTCTCTCTCTCTCTCTCTCTCTCTCTCTCTCTCTCTCTCTTGATTCCAGCAAGTACGCACGATAACAACAGGAAGCACCTGCATCGGAATGTTTGATTAGGAAAGACTGAGACGAATTCTGGCAAAGAGAGTGACACAGAATAAAAAGAGAACGATAAACTACCTCAAGGTCTTTGATGACAAATAACAGGGGAATGTTATTGCAATCAATCAACAAAACACTCAAAAGGAATATCGACAACAACAATCCATATTAAATATGTGACTACCGCCTTGTAACGCTCGGATATCTTGGAAGTCATCACTTCGTGGTCGGGCCTTGACATAATTTTTCTACTGTCCTTTCAGCCGCCTTTTTTAAGGTGAGGTCCTTCTTGGAACATTTACAATAACCAAAATCGAAGTCCGAGTGTCCCTGGAGATGATGTAATAAGGAGAAAGGCGATTAAGGCTACTGAAAATGT
The DNA here is from genome assembly GCF_040412425.1 of Macrobrachium rosenbergii. NCBI lineage: Eukaryota > Metazoa > Arthropoda > Malacostraca > Decapoda > Palaemonidae > Macrobrachium > Macrobrachium rosenbergii. The sequence goes on from NC_089765.1 coordinate 35,133,545, forward strand.
AATATGTTTTCTATTTCCTTTTTATTATTTAATTGTCCTCGTAAGACCTCTGGGTACAAGCCTCATTGTCAGCAAAACTAAATAAGGATATATAAATAAATAATATGCAAATACATAATCGGTACTCTTCTCTCAGAAATGGAAACTGAATTCTACAGCACAGCTTCAACCGGTTCCAATCAAATGATTAGAAATTAAATATATAAAAGGATTATTAATAAATAAAAACGGATTACCTACGCACAAAGCAGGAACAAAGAAATTACACGACGAGGAGGATGAAAAATCCAAATGGACCAACAAATATCAGATGTCAGATTTTTGCAACAAGGAAGACTGTTAGTCATTTGAAAAGTTGCAGTTTTAAGACCTTGTGGATTAAATTCCAACATTAACTGCTTATTCCTGAAGTCTCTTTAAAAGGAAAGACATTTCTATTTATACGCGTAAAGACAAATACACACGTGTGCATAAATGAGACGTATATTATATATATATATATATATATATATATATATATATATATATATATATATATATATAATGTATGAATTTATTTGTGTATATACATACATATGTATATATACATATACGCATACATACATACATATACATGTATTATATATATATATACATACATACATGTATGTGTGTATGTATGTATATATACATATATGTATGTATATATATATATATATATATATATATATATATATATATATATATATATATATATATATATATATATATATATATATATATATATATATATATATATATATATAAATAATGTGTGCGCGTGTGTATAATGGGAAAACTCAAATTGAAAAAATGCTTGCAACCTGTTTGACCCCACGTACTTTGCTATTCCATGACAAGAATAAAAAAAAAAAAATCCTGATTCACCTCACTCGAGCCTCAACTTAAGTTGCTCATTTATGCAAGTCGCGTGAGGAGGTATTTATTCAACTGGCCGTTTTTCACTGACTAATAGACGCCATCAAATTTAACGCGGGCGTGCGCAGATGCCGAGACTAAATTCGCTACGGTTGAACTGGTAATTAGAAGGTTCTTAAAGTTTTCTTTGCTGGATTAAACTAAGGAAAATTCCAGGAAACGATCCACGTCAGGAAGACTGGCGCCTACGTATGGGATCAAAAACGAATGTATATCATTTTTGTCACTATTTTCTATATACGGGTGGATATTTTTTATATCCACAAATTTTGTGAATATAAAAAAATTAAGCCATAATAAAGTAGAATATCCAATACTCTATACCTTGGGAATAACTTGCCAAAGGGTATAGTACTTTCTCTATCGTTGCTTCTAAACCAGACCATGGTTCCAATCCTGGCCGGCACAAAAGTGCTTATCAATTATAATCCTTCATGGGTGCAAGCTATTCCAAAGGTATAGTGAATTCAATATTAATATTTGTAATATGTAAATAAATACAAACATACAATATAATCCATATGAGTTTTCGGTCACCAGAATTTTCGAATGTTCTAGAAAAACTCGAAGTTATGTATGACTGGACGTTGAAGAATGCAATTCTCGTACACGCCAGCTTATGTTGTGCGATAAATAATGTACTCATATCCCGAACTCAAGAGTTAACTGGGTCACTCTATTTACCTACAGAATGCTGAATTCTCTTCTTTTCTCTGTTTTTCTTGGATTATTAACCAGACTAAGATGTTTATTTGGGCAACTGGTCCCATATCGTTGGTTTTCCTTAACGAAAACAACTCCGTTGTGAAGTCTAATTTATAACAGAATTAACAGACTTCACTGTAAACAAATAATCGGTCACAAAGCGTTCATTTTTAGAAAAACATGTTTACTAACTTAAGACTACTTCAGTTGATAAGAGACACTGCGGATCTATATCTGTAAGAATTATGAAACTCCTTGCTTGAATAAGTAATGGCCTAAGACCCAGTGAAAAGCCGAACTCTTGGGCTAATCGCGACAACCGAATATTAATGTCCTCAAGATCATAAATAATTCTTCCCTTCGGTGGAACTCGACATCATAAAAAAAGGCCGAGCGTCCTGCGGGCTGCTATTTTTAGAAAGGAGAATCGACAGCGCGTACATGGATGAATAAACGATGCTTGCGCTCCTTTCCACACCGACGCCTTTTCCAGGAGCTAAAAATAGAACCCAAAGAATGCTTAATGCATAACCGAACACTTCACTCTATGCTGAAAGGAAGGAATCTCTTTCATTATGTAACTTGGCATGACTTCACCCAGGGTGTTGTGGGGTCTGGCTCTAGTCTTAGCAAAATTTGTTATGCAAATTTCCAAGACTTGGAATTGAGAAATACGGTTTTATCGACTGTTAAGTAGTGCTGTATACAATAGATCTGCGAGGACCAAGGAAATATTGTTACATAATGTACGAGTGTAAAATATGCTCGTTTTTCGGTGTATGGAGCTTTCGTGCATGCCTATTTTTACTTAAATATATAAAAACATATTTTCCATTTTAAAGTCACATATCGCTTATTAATAAAGAAACAATAATAATGAGGTATTCAAAACTAAAACTGAAAAATAAAGACTAGATTGCGCTTCTGAAAAATAAAGACTAGGTTGCGCTTCAAAACAATATTTGCAATTTAGGAAATATGAACAAATACAGCAAAATGTAACTAAAAATCTAAAAATTCGTTCAATTCAACCGTTCGACCTCAGAAACATAGTCAAGGCTTTTCCATAATGGTAATGGAGACATACTTAACACCATCAAAAAAAAATTGTTACGCACATACACAGTTAGGGAAAGTACGGCCACTTGTCAAAGGTCGTTTATAGGGTAGTGTTTCGTAAATAAGCCATTCGACGCGGGGAGAAAATTAAAGAAAGGACGATTAAGAGCAAAATAATTCATTATTCGTAAACATGGCGCTTACTAATTATTGTTATTTTTTTTTACAACCTTGACAAGCTGGTAACTACGAGTCTGGGTTCGGGCTGCAACCTGCCATTAACATGAGGCCAAATATTTCTAAGGTTCTCATCAGCCTAATTCAGCTAACAATTCAGTTAACAAAAAAATAAAAAAATCCACTTCCCTAGGAAATCGATTACACTAAAGATTAATATCCTGACCACTAAGAATTTTCTGTCCTTTCTCCTACACTGAATCGACTATTAGGCCCTTAGTCAAACGGTCATCATAAACAAAAAACTTGAGTAATCCGAATATCAATCAATCATTCATTTCCTCTGGCACCCACGGGGATGCATAGGGCCTCGATGAACTCACGCCACCACATTCTGTCCTGGGCTAATTCCTCAAGATCTCCCCAACATTCTTCTCTTGCCTCCCGCCAGGTCTCCTTTGGCCTACCTCTACCTCTTCTACCAAGGGCAACCCACCCCGGTGTATCTCAGGCTATTCCCTATCTTCTATACACATGGCCTAGCCACTTCCAGAGTGAGAATCTAACATGCTCATCGACCGGCTGCACCCCCGTTACTTCCCTAATTCTGTTATTTGATATCCTATCCCTCCAATTAATTCCTAATATTCTTCTGAACGCCTTATTTTCAAATGCAAAGAATTTATTATTAGAAGTCACTGTGCTGTACCATGACTCATGCCCATAAATCAATATACTCCTAACCATTACCTTATAAATTTTGATTTTTGTACGCACAGAAAAATTGCTATTATTCCAAATATTTTTAAGCAATCCCACTGCCTGATGAGCCTTTTTTAATCTTTCCATAAATTCTGTGCTCCAAATATGTACTGTTAAATTCAATCTCGTGTGAAGATTCCGTTGAAGCAGCTGAACTATGAAATTATCTGGTGTTACAACAACAAAGGTCATCGACACCGAAAAATATCAGAATGATACCAAATATTTGATACCAAATATAAAATTTTCAAGTTATAAAACAAATTAAAATCATAAAACTACTAAAGGCAGTATACAGTTGCTTTAGTCTGTCAATAAAAATATATTATATTTCACAAAGGATCATGGCTCTCATGCGTCCAAAAGATTAAAAATAAGACTCCTTGCAAACTTGCGAACTGGACCGCCAATTTACTCACAATCAAGGAATATTTTTAGATATCCAGGTCTTTCGCCCTGTTTTAAGAGCTCACTGCTTATCATCGGGTTCTTGTCCTTTCTATGACCTTTATAAGTCTTTTTAGATGTACGGGTTGATGGGACTATCATCCCACTGTCATTACCAATCCAAGGAAAAAAGGAAATCATACAGAAATAAAAGGGAAGGAAAAATTAGACTTCTGTTACGCCTGAAGAAAGTATCAAACCAAGCAGCCTCTTTAAAAGCATGCAAGATCTGGCGTAACGCATAAGTCTTATATATGTCTACCATCTCTATCACTCCGTTTCGCGGTTCGTACACACAAATTTGACCCAAATGACAAAATCGTGGTGTATTTTAAACGACGAAATTTACGGTGAATTTTTCATTTTTATTCTTAGAAAATTTATGTAACGGCATTCAAAAGCTACTCACAATTCACGAATTCTGGTAACATTCAAACTGTGAAGGAAATGTCCACATATTCATTACATAAGACTTTTTGCTGCTCGAAAATTCTTCTTCATGGTTTCCATAAATGTAAAATACAAATATCAGACTTTGCAATAATATCAAAGCTCCAATAGTGTCTTCATGTTATACTGTTCTTTTGATGATTTGAAAACTCCCGTCCAAGTTCTACTTATTTCCATCAAAAAGAGAAGTGTGTATACCTCAACACTGCATATACCGTTTTTATGACCTCTGCAACTACCACCCTTTTTTAATTAATTAACGTTGCCACCCTATTGCTGCAAAATTCCTATGACAAAATTCCCAGGAGCCATTTGTGGGTCACAGGAGCCACTGGTGTCGGGCATCCACTGGTAGTCTTCCATCCAGTTATTGACCAAACCCAATTATGCATGACTTCGCTTATTTATGTACGTAAGCAGCTTGGCAGAGTTTCTAGACCTCATAAAAATAGTTTAAATCAATTTCCAATCCATAAAGAGGAATATTGCTTTGTGAACAACTTCGTCACGCGTAGGACATATAGTTCTCGCTGCTTACTTTTAAATTCTGTTACTTTTGTGATAATACCATTAAACGCTTATATATTAAAGATCTTTCATAGGTGAAAAAAACAAAGCGATACCAAACATAGGATAATTAAAACGGATGAAATAACGTGGACTTTCTTAGATATGTCTCAGCCATATTACTGGTTACTAAGACTGCGGAATATAGATTTAGATGGATTTCCTAGGATTTATTCTATTTCGAACAATACAAAATAAACGACCATTTTGCAAAAACTAATCATTCGGTCAGCTCAACGAAATACAAGTCCTACCGGACTGTAGCCTCAACGGTAAACAAAACCTATTGATTTGCGAACTCCTCGCCGACGACTAAAGCACCTATACCAAGGTGAAGCAGACTAAATATGCTCTTGTTTCTGTAATAAATAAATAAATAAATAAATAAAATAAATAAACAAAGAATAAAAAAACTAAAGTAACTAGCTTCTTATAAAATCTATTTTAACACTGAAGGTCTCATTTTTTACCATTATATTCATTCATTCGTGTGACTCCTTTACTTAATGAGGTCTTAGCCTTTCGAGGTTCTACTTTTAACAGATTTAATTTTGTTTCACTCATGTATCAGACCTACTTCTCAGAAGAATTAGTGTTCACGAAAAATACTAATAATAATAATAATAATAATAATAATAATAATAATAATAATAATGGTGATGAAATCCGCAGTGGTGTAGATGTAAATATATATTTTAGAAATATATACAAATATATGTATTTACTTCTAGACCACTGTGGATTTCTTCACCCCTTTAGTGACTTATGCTGTTATGAGATTTTTATAAATATAATAATAATAATAATAATAATAATAATAATAATAATAATAATAATAATAATAATAATAATAATAATAATAATAATAAAGCCTAGAAGAGAGCAAACTCGCAAATGGATGGGTTGAGTGGAGTGGGTTGCAGTGGGTGAACTGTCGGAAGTTTAAAGGCGTCTCTGTGGTATTATAGATCGTTAAGTAAATGTCACAGGCTTGACCTTAAACATACCTCCCAATACTCCACGAATCCCTGAGGCCCGTCACCCTCTGTCCCTGAGCAGCTATCACTCGCAAAGTACTGTACTACAGTCGCTTCCCATTATACTGTACATCATGCTACTATTATTTCATTATTAGGTCATTCTACCTTTGCGTGCTATGAGATATTTTGTACTGAGATTGCGGTTACGTATTTTTTAACGATAAGACGTTTCCCTACTGGGATGTGAATTCTGAGAACTTAGAAGACAATGATCAGTGCCATAGTAATAATTAAGTTGCTGACACGAGAATGAGCCACCAGTGCAACATACCTACCCAACATAAAACGCTTAATGCACCTACGTAAAACTTGTTAGCCCCAACACACACTGCATCACCTACCTCCACCTTGTAAATGATCTCTCATTTCCTAGATATTAGGGCTTTTGCATTTAAGTACCTCCTCTTCGCATCTATCCAGCTATTTCTATGTCTCCTTATTCCACCCCTCCCCCTTTAGGCAATTATTATCAAATTTCGCTCCTCATTTTCTCCGCATGATCAAACCATCTCAAGTCTGGTATACCTTTTCACCTATGCTAAAATCTGTAACAACTTCACTCTTCGATTTCATGCGCGAGAAATGGATCAGCTATTCTTTCAAACAATCTAACATTAGCTACTAAACATTTTCCTTATCTTTCTCACGTCTCTGCAGATTCTCTTTACATTCACCACCTACTACTGTATCAACCAATATAAGATACACTTTTTCTACTACCATAATTGTGCACCTAAGCCTGTTCACTCAAATATATATATATATATATATATATATATATATATATATATATATATATATATATATATATATATATATATATAACAACAAGCAGGAGTCCAAAGAAGACGACAGTCAACAAAACAGTTGCATATTTATTGAAAGAAACGTTTCGAGTTACTTAAACACATCATCAGTCTGTAAAATTGAAAAATACATATTAATTCTCTAATTCAAAGTAAAAGCTAAATTAAAAACGGCAGTTACATTCTTTAAAATTACAGAATATATAAAAAAGTAAAAAGCAAGCATATTTTTTTTCTCCTAAGTCTACCTGATCAAAAGAAGGGGAAAGACGAAGTGAGACCACAAGCTCACGCATGCCCAGAATACACTTAGGCCAAGTGCAGAGGAGAAGAAGACACGTTGGAGTTTAGAAGAGGTGCATGACGTTTAATAAACAAAGACTCAAGGGTCGTTAAGCAAGCCGATTGTTTGGTAGTTCCCAGGATGGAAAAATGTTTTTTTATCAGTATTAACCTTGCATTTCACGGCATGATTTCTAATACTAGAAAATTCGGGGTTAGTAATTCGTGAGCCAGTTCTGTAGCTCAAGCCTAAGTGGCTGTAATAACGGACCTGCAACATTCTCTTTGATGAGCCAACATAACTACCAAGACATCTTGGGCATTCAAATTTGTAAATAATAATGGAATTCATAAAGGTCTGTAGCTTGTCCTTATAATTAGAAAAGCCGCCAATCTTTAATGGATTCACAGGTATTAAATTCAGTTTTAGAAATCCAAACTCTTTCTCAATGATTATATACACACACACACACACACACACACACACACACACATACACATATATATATATATATATATATATATTAAAGGTATATATATATATATATATATATCAGTGACCGTTGAATGTAGTGACTTTGAGGTACTTTCTTCTGAACCCACACTGAGTATTAGAAGAAATAGTTTAATGTTGGAAAAAACCCGTAAAACTTCTACAGCATTATACATATTATATATGTATATACTGTATATATATGCATATAGATAAGCACACAAATATATGTGCATGCACCCACGACTATGGACAAAATATTTTTGTTTAAAATAAACCTTTGAAAGTTTTAGAAAGTACAGTGTTCCGTAAGTTTCTTCTTACCATACAGCTTAATCAGTTTCCTCTAAAAATACTGATCTAGCCTCTCTTTCTCTCTTTTTTTCTGAAAATCTTTCCTGAAATCAACGAACAGCAATGTCACTATCTCTCTTTTATCGACATTTCTCGCAATTTATTAATTACGGTGAAGATAATTTTCCGTGTTCCGAACAAATAAACGTAACCAAGCGCTTGTGTGGGAACGCATGCGCGTTTCGTACTTTCATAATTTAGTTCACACAAGACAGTCATACGGTCGATACATACAGGGAAGCAATGACGTATACCATATTAATTAT